>NC_090654.1:289731552-289819052 GCF_040937935.1 Hyperolius riggenbachi | reverse complement strand
CCAAAGAGTGTGTAACATTTATCAATAGATACATTCAACTAAATAGAATGTAACAATCTGAACTTCTGCATATCTCTCCACTGAACTTTAAACCTCTGTGTTTAACCCTTCCAATGCTGGTCTAGTAAAAAAAAAAATGCTTTTTGCATATAATATGCTGTAAATAATATTTTAGAGCAAAGTTGAAATGCAGGGTTATATTCCGCTTTAATCTCCCAGCTCTGCCAGCTGGCTGCCTCAGCAGAGCAGCTAATTTGTAAACACGGGATGTTAACCCTATGTCTGCTCCCATCAAAGCAGGAAGCAGACACACTACAGATTTATTGCAGGATTTGTATCAGCTGTAACAAAGAAATGTTTTTTTTTTCCTGTAAAGGTTATTATGCTGTTACTTATCTTTTAGAGCAGTGAGGTAGTTCTGAGTTCAGGTCCTCTTTAACCACTGCCTCTTCCTCCCCCTGTAATCACTATAAATAAATACATAAAAATAAAGTCAGGCACAACTATCGAGAGGCTTCTAAGTACTGAGGTAATAAGTACCTATTTTTTTAACTTTTATTTTGCTTTAGAGAATATAAATCTGATGACATCATGGGTGCCTCTGCTCATAGCAGGACCCATTACTGATATAAGCAGTAAGGGCCTGAGCCCACTAACGCATTTGTATCCACTTCTGTCCGCTGTTCAGCATCTCTAACATTGATGTGTAACTGAAAAGCGGACACAACTGCAGCAGTGGGCAGAGGCCCTTAACAGCAGTATTGCCACTACTGAAAAAAGACATCTAACAGAAGCATTGCAATGTTTTTCCAGCCATAATGGCCAATTCTAGTTCCAGGTAGCATTCACAGGCATCTACAGCTACGTAATGTCCATTTCAAAAACCTACAACTTCTAAAGTTGAAGAACTCTTAGACTACTGGGTATCCAACATGGACCAGTGGTCAGAGCGCGTAATACCATGAGCTGTAGGTGCTGGCCTGCCCTGCTACAAATATTTCATCAGAAATAGGATTCAGCCCAGCTAGGGAGTTAGTAATCAATAACTAGCCTTGGATCTCAGATGTCTTCAATACCCAATGGCAAAATCCACAGATCAGTTATAACACACCGCCAGGTCTCTTTGTCTATAAAAGAGCATATATTTAAAAAAATAAGGAGTATACATGTACATGTTGCTGCTGTTTCTTCCGTCTTCTTACTAAAGGTTATCTGTAGCTATTCTGACTTATGCTGGGAATACACGGGTGGATCCGGCGGCCGATTAGCCGCCGGATTGACCCCCACCGCATCCCCGCTCGTCCGCACGTGCACGCGGATCGATTACCACTCGTCCCCGCCGGCGCTTCCTTATCAGCTGCTCGTTTGCCTGCCATTGTCCGCCGGCGGGGATCGAGCAGGCGGGGGTCAAGCAGCGTGATCGGACCAGCTGAATATTGTGGCCGGATCAGCTGCTCGATACACGTACAGAAACATACCGTGTATCCCCAGCATAATACATGATGAATGGTTTTGGGTCAGCCACAAGTCCCAAGACAAACCTAGCTTATATTTTAACCACTTCAGCCTTCAGTCGTTTTCATTTTATGCATCCAAGCAATGTTCACCTCCCATTCATTAGCCTATAACTTTATCACTACTTATCACAATGAACTGATCTATATCTCGTTTTTTCCGCCACCAATTAGGCTTTCCTTGGGTGGTACATGTGGCTGTGTTCCCCTCCGTTCCAAGTAACTTCTCCAGTGTCATGGGGTTAACAGGTATTTCTTTATTTTCAAAATGCACTTAGTGAATGGCAGGTGCTCCGTTTAACTGCCAAAAAAGTGTATGGAGAGCAGGGAGGCTGGCCAGCATCATTGTGTAAATCTTTTTCAGGGAGTGTCCTTATAAAGAATAAAGGCCATGCTGAGAATCCCCCATGAAGAGATGGACTATCCCAAAACATGTCGGTAATGTCAGATTTCTACTACCTACTGTAACTGAAAGCAACATAGGAGAGAGGCAATTTATGGCTCATTTTACTCAGGAAGAAATGTGCTTCTTATTTGTATGTGTTTTAAATTTTAAGATTTTTGCAACAGTTCCTCTTTAAGGAAAAAAATATAAATGATTTTATCTTACCTGGGGGTTTTACCAGCCCCCCTGGACTCATCTTTTGCCCACATCATCCTCCTGGTCCCTACCAGCCAGCAGTGGCGACCCCCACAACGCTGGGCAGTTACGGAGACTGAACATTCATGGACCCAAGCTGCGCACACCCTGATCCCACTCCTGCGGCTGGGAGCATTTCTACGCATGCACAGTACATGGAAATTGCTACTGCGTCTGAGCAGAAGGCTCCGGACCGCTGGATGGCAATCGGTTTCGGGCCGCGCATGTGCAGCTGACCAACTTTGCGGTGGTTGCTGCTGCTTGCCAGAGGGGACCAGGAGGACGTCGTCGGCGCAGGACGAGTCCAGGGGGCTGGAAGAAGCCCCAGGTAAGTTAAAATAATTTTTATTTTTTTGCTAAAGTATTCCTTTAAGAGCACTGAACTGAACAGAAGCAGATCTGAGAAACTCGAATGGAGAGTAATGTGGGGTTACTGCATTCTGCTTGCAAAAGAAAAACATAGTAACATAGTAAACAACCTGACTTTTTTTTTTTTTTTTGCTATTGTTCCTTGCAAGATACTATCAACTGAAGAGACATTTTTTTTCTTTTTTCTTATTTTTTTCCCCCTACAGAACCAGAGTTTCCCGTTAAGGTTTAATTGAAGAATGTTTTGACTTGCATTTACCATGTTTATGCTAAACCAGATTGTCATGTATTTATCAGTTGTTAACAATTCACTGCATGTTTATTCACCGTTTAGTTTACTGCAAAAAAAAAAAAGTAAATGAATAATTAATAATATAAAGGTGAAGAATGCAGTGTGTGGATGCGGTTTACAAATTAACACCAATTAACATCACGTTGGTGTCATATCCTTTGTTCCCTCTTCTCCTGTAAATGTATTATTTAGTACGGCGCCATACATAATGTTGGAAGCTAATGACTTCTCTTGCGGTGCACCAATGGTTCCACAAAATGTTCAACCTATACTCACCCACTGCCTGCTGCAAATATATATCTAAAGGTTCATACACACGTCCAACTTAAAGAGGAACTTCAGCCTAAACAAATATACTGTCATTAAGTTACATTAGTTATGTTAATTAAAATAGATAGGTAACTCTTACCAACCCTGTTTTAAAAGAACAGGCAAATGTTTGTGATTTCATGGGGGCAGCCATCTTTTTGGTTGAAAGAAGGTGACAGGGAGCATGAGACACCGTTCCAACTGCCCTGTGTCCTGAGCACCTCTCCCAGTTGCTAGGTAAAGTGAATAACAACATAGGAAATGCCATCATGCTTTGCACGGTATCAGGGGGAAAAAGCCCGGGCAGTTTTCTTTGATGGGGTGGAGCTTAGCTAAAAATACAGCTAAAAATGAGACTTCTATAAGAAAAACAAAGTTCTGATGCTGAGAAACTATTAAAGAAACACCAAGCTTTTTCAGTTCTGATGAGTAGATTTTTAGTCTGGAGGTTCACTTTAATGCACAACCTACCGCACAACATGACCTATCATACAACAAATTGTTTACCCGACAAGTACGTACACACACGCCAGCCAACTAAACAACCAACTCCTTTAAATACTATGTGCTCAAAAGACTTGTACACACATTCCAACCTGCAGGAAAGTTGGGAAGATTGATCCACCAGTTGCAGGGCCGGTTTTTGACTTTCTGCCGCCTGAGGCAAACTTGTGAGATGCTGCCCCCTCCCCCTCCCCCTCCGTAGTATAATAGCCCCCAGAATAGATAGGCTGGAAGGGGTAGCAGGCAGGAAGGGGGGTATTGGGCACAGGAGCGGGGAGGGGGGTCAGACCCCCCCACCTGGGTCCCCCAATCTGTGCTCCCGCTCCAGCTATTAAAGAGAACCAGAGATGAAAAAATAACATATTTATACATACCTGGGGCTTCCTCCAGCCCCATCAGCCTGGTTCGCTCCCACGCTGCCGTCCTCCGCTGCCTCGGTCCGCCAATACCGGGTCCCATCATTTCAGCCAGTCGAGCCACTCGACACAAGTGCAGTGCGCTCTCTTCGTACTGCACATGCGCATGCGTACAAAGCAGGAGGGAGCCGCTGTGCATGCGAAAGACTGGCCGCATCCGGCGGAAGTGACGGGACCCGGTACCGGCGATAGAGGCAGCGGAGAAAGGCGGCATGGGAGCGATCCAATCTTATGGGGCTGGAGGAAGCCCCAGGTATGTATAACATCTTTTTTTCATTTTTAGCATAGGTTCGTCTCTGGTTTCCTTTAAGCACAACAGCATAGTATGATCAGGTAGCAGGCGGGGATGACTCACCTCTTCCGCATTCCAGCGTTCATTCCACTCCAGTCACTTCCTGGGGAACACAGGAGTGATCCGCTGTGATAGGTTGAAGCCTATCACAGCCGATCGCTGTAATTGGCTGATAGGGGTAGGGAGGGAGGGTGGTAAAAATAATTAAAAAAAACTAGTGCACCTGATCTGCATGCTAGTTGTGGGGCTGTGGCTAAAAGTATTAGAGACACAGGAGCAAGAGAGTCAGGCAACTGCCATTATTGTAAAAGAAAAAAATCCATATTCTTCTCAGTTTAATTTCCCTTTAAAGGATACCTTAGCGCATATGTACATTTAAAAATGGGGGAGCAGGCATGTGTAGTGGGCTCTCCTCAAACCTACCATTCCCCCCGTTCTTCACCCCCTCTGTGATTGCGCAGGCGCTGTCCGGTGGATGCGCGTCCTGGATCACGTGCCCGTGGCCAGGACTGCTCTGCGCATGCAGGCTAAGTAGTTGTGATCTAACACGCATGCGCAGAGTGCTCCAGGTCACGGCCACGCCATCAAGGAGGTGCATCTGCCGCTGCGACCAGGAAGTAAGTTCGGGGCATCAGTACAGGGTAACGGAGGGGGCGGAGGTATCCTTTAAAGTCCTAGCCAACACTGTGGTTTTCCTTGGCAGGTTTTGGTGCGCCGTATCAATTGTTATGTATAGAGTGCTGGGGGGGCATTGTAAAACTTGCATCGGGGCACACAGCTCCATAGCTACGCCACTGATTGCAGTGTTGGCTGAATCACACACCTGAAACAAGCATGCAGCTAATCCAGTCTGACTTCAGTCAGAGCACCTGATCTGCTGTTGAGGGGCTGTGGCTGAGAGTACTAGAGACACAGGATCAGCAGGAGAGTCGGGCAACTGGTATTATTTTAAAAGGAAAAATCCATATCAGTGGCGTAGCTAAGGAGCTGTGGACCCCGATGCAAGTGTTACATTGGGGCCCCCCAAGCACTCTATACATAACAATTGATACGGCGCACCAAAACCTGCTGATTACCCCCAAGCACTCTATACATAGCAATCCCTGCCAATGGCAACTACAGTGTCAGAGGTGCAAGAAGGGGGTGGGGAGCAGCTTGTTACTGATTACCCCCAAGCACTCTATACATAGCAATCCCTGCAATGGCAACTACAGTGTCAGAGGTGCAAGAAGGGGATGGGGAACAGCTTGTTACTGATTACCCCCAAGCACTCTATACATAGCAATCCCTGCCAATGGCAACTACAGTGTCAGAGGTGCAAGAAGGGGGTGGGGAGCAGCTTGTTACTGATTACCCCCCAAGCACTCTATACATAGCAATCCCTGCCAATGGCAACTACAGTGTCAGAGGTGCAAGAAGGGAATGGGGAGCAGCTTGTTACTGATTACCCCCAAGCACTCTATACATAGCAATCCCTGCCAATGGCAGCTACAGTGTCAGAGGTGCAAGAAGGGGATGGAGAGCAGCTTGTTTATGATGATCACTATTCAAAGTATCTATAGAAGTGATTATTATGAGCACAGGACCAATAGAGAGCTAATACTGCAGTTGAGGGAGGGCCCTTCGGGGCCCCTCTGGCACAAGGGCCCCGATGCGGTCGCTACCTCTGCAACCCCTATTGCTACGCCCCTGATCCATATCCTTCTCAGTTTAGGTTCCCTTTAAGCACCAGGGCTATTATTGTAATAGTGTTTAACACTAGAATTACCAAGTTTTCTATTTTCTGTTGCAAAGCCAGAGGTGTTATTCACCCCTGCTGAGATCTTCACAGGTATTCAGGTTGATTATCTTCAATCTATTGTTGTGCAAACCACCCATTATCTGTAAGGCCTGGCAAATTTCCATTCCATTTCCACTCCACACAGAATAGCTCAAAGTAGCTGTGTGAGACTTGGAAACCTTCAGAAATGGAAGTCAATGGGGACCCGAACGTTCCTGCTTTGCAAAGCCTCCTTACATGTAACATAGACCAAATTTTCAGGGTATGTGGACAGGGGGGGTGGGTATAAGAGGAAACTATTTTTTTCTGAAAGGACCTTATAGTTTTTGAGAAAAACGATTTTTAAGTTTCAAAGGAAAAATGTCTTTTAAATGCGGAAAATGTCAGTTTTTTTTGGCACAGGTAACAACAATCTTGTATTATTTTCAAAGCAAAGCAATGCATTTTGTCGCCATGCAGTGATAAATATAATATAAATGAGATATTCCGGTAAGTGGCATCACAGATGTTCATGGTCCTTGGTCGGGGAGTGTTGCGTAGTCGTTTCCAATCCACGATTGATTCATTTTAATTTGTGTCAGACGGTCTGCATTTGCTGTGGAGAGGCGGATACGCCGATCTGTAACGATGCCTCCGGCAGAACTGAAACAGCGTTCGGACATAACGCTGGCTGCACGACAAGCCAGCACCTCTATTGCATACATTGCCAGTTCGTGCCAGATGTGTAGCTTAGAGACCCAATAATTGAAGGGTGCAGATGGATTGTTCAACACGGCTACGCCATCGGACATGTAGTCCTTGACTATCTTCTGCAGGCGATCGGTGTTGGAGGTGGAACTGCACGATTGCTGTTCTGTGGGCTGCTGCATGGGTGTCAGAAAATGTTGCCACTCCAAGGACACCGCCGAAACCATTCCCTTGTGGGCACTAGCTGCAGCTTGCGTTCTTTGTTCCCCTCCTCGTCCTGGGTTTGCGGAAGTCAGTCTGTCGGCGTACAACTGGCTAGAGGAGGAGGAGGATGTCAATCTCCTCTCTAATGTCTCCTCAAGGGCCTGCTGGTATTCTTCCACAATGTTATATACTGGTGACGGAAGTACTACTGATCCCAGCAGTACACGCTGACTGGCACTCTGGCAGTACAGTGGCAATACACAATGTTATATACTGGTGACGGAAGTACTACTGATCCCAGCAGTACATGCTGCCTGGCAGTACAGTGGCAATAAGAAGAAACAGCATGATATAATGTAGAGAACAATAGACAGGACATAAACATCTGCCCTCCCCTTCCTGCTGCGGGTACAGAGTATGCCGGGGATTATCCGGAGCCGATGGGGTAACAGACTCCGCTATTCATACTAGCCGTGTTCAAGAAAATGCATTTAATTGTTCATTATTGAATACAAATCTGGATTAAATGGCGATTTTGTCGTCCCCCGATTTGCCTGTAGTTCAGTTTGTACCTCATTCTTGCAGTGCAATCATGCAAAGTCATAATTAAAAATTAATTCTAGCCAGAAGAGATAGACATCCAGTGGATTAGCGATGTAGTAATTATCTCCGTGGTTTATGCATGCCATGTATGACTCACGCCGTACACTAAGTAATTGCTGCAGGCGCAAGTGTCGCAGTCTGCGTCCAGCAAGGGTTCTGATTACCAACCAAGGCCAGGAGATTTCAAACCGAGCTCAGATTTCAACTCCGGGGTTGATAAGAAAGGACAAACAGGAGCAGCGAGGGAAATGGAAAGAACCGTACTAAAAAAGAAAAAAGAGCCACCGAACGCAAGGCTGGAGTTAATGCATAATATTTGCACCTGATGAAGCCCTGCTTCCCGCTAGCTTATATCACCGGCAGGCTGCAGAGACCTCTGTGCAGGAAATCACCGTATTTAGTCTTCTGCATTGATTTCTGCTTTCTGATCAGCTGTTGGGCTGCAAGGAAAAAATTAAGCTTATTGTTGTTAAGTGGCTCAGCAGATGTTCCCGGGCTTGGCTGTGACCTGAAGCTCAGCTGGAAGATAAATGTGTGACATAAGGACAATTAATGAGCAGAAAAAAACAAAAGATACACAGATAGTTCGGATATGGAGAACTGCAAACGTTTTACGAACTTCTCAGCTTGAAGCCAACGTCAGTAATGGGAAGTAGATTAATTCAGTCAGTGCCGTGGTTGAAGGACTTGGCTTTGACATAGGTAATGTGATTGCTTATATATATAAAGCAAGGGGGGTTGCTAATAGGCTAATCGGGTTGCTCATTCAAATTCCATGGAATTCAAATCTCTGCATTTCCGATCGAAAAGCAGCATTTCCAATCGAAATTCAAAAATATGATTTCCACGGAAATCTAATTTACCACAACTCGGTAATTTTAGCCCAGTCACCGAACTCGGAAGCAATGGACCAATCATAGAGAACAGAACATTTTTCAGCAAAAATCTGATCATTGCGGTAATTTTAGACCAGTGATAGGCAAACTTGGCTCTCCAGTAGTGTTGGGAAAACAGTGTTCGCCACTGTTCGGGTTCTGCAGAACATCACCCTGTTCGGGTGATGTTCGAGTTCGGCCGAACACCTGGTGGTGTTCGGCCAAACTGTTCGGGTTCGCCCGAACTGCTGAATGCCCGGCCGAACAGGGCCCTGTTCGGCCGAATACGGCCCCCCTATGGGGTCGCAGGCATAAGGGGGGAGCATACCCCGATCGCGGGGGGGGGGGCGGTCGGAAATTCCCCCCACCCCCTCCGCTAGCGCTCCCCCCTCTGCCCGCTTCCCCATACAAAAGTTTGACGAAAGTAAAATAGTACCGGTGGTGGTGGCTGGCTGCTGCAGTGGCTGGCTGGTACTATGAAGTGACTGAGGAGGAGGAGTCGGAGTAGGACGCGTTGAGGGAGGCCGGGCAGCGGGTGGTTCAGCGCCGCGGTAGTACCCTTGTGGTACTTCTGCCCTTTCTCTGACCTCACGTCCCCTGCATGATGACGCATACGAGGGTACACTAGACGTGTACCCTCGTATGCAGAGGACATGAGGTCAGAGAAAGGGCGGAAGTACCACAAGGGTACTACCGCTGAACCGCCGGCTGCCCGGCCTCCCTCAACGCGTCCTACTCCGACTCCTCCTCCTCAGTCACTTCATAGTGCCAGCCAGCCACTGCAGCAGCCAGCCACCACCACCGGTACTATTTTACTTTCGTCAAACTTTTGTATGGGGAAGCAGGCAGAGGGGGGAGCGCTAGCGGAGGGGGTGGGGGGAATTTCCGACCCCCCCCCCCCCGCGATCGGGACATGCTCCCCCCTTATGCCTGCGACCCCATAGGCCCCCCAAAAGCGGGATGTTCGGGGAGTTCGGGGTTCGGCCTGAACATGCCGAACATCGCGGCCATGTTCGGCGAACGTTCCCGAACCCGAACATCCAGGTGTTCGCCCAACACTACTCTCCAGCTGTTAAGAAACTACAAGTCCCATAATGCATTGCAGGAGTCTGACAGCCACAGTCATGATTCATAAAGGCAAATGCATTGTGGGACTTGTAGTCCCTTAACAACTGGAAAGCCAAGTTAGCCTATCACTGTTTTTTTTTCCAATTTCTGTTTTTCTGATTTCCATTTTTCTTTTTTTTTCTTTTTTTTTTTTGCATTCTCTGATGCAAAAAATGACTAATGCAATACCCCTTGAAAATTGGAAAAATAGAAATTGGAAATTAACATTGGCGGAAATCAGAATTTTCTGCGCTATTGCCAATGTTAATGACCGAGGTTTAGTTGCAGTAGTGGACAGTTTGGACTCCAACAGTAGAACTCATACTAGTGATGGGCGAACACCTGGATGTTCGGGTTCGGGAAAGTTCGCCGAACATGGCCGAGATGTTCGGCATGTTCGGGCCGAACCCCGAACTTTCCGAACATCCAGCTTTTGGGGGCCATATGTGGTCGCAGGCATAAGGGGGGAGCATGCCCCGATCGCGGGGGTTGTCGGAAATTCCCCCCACCCCCTCCGCTAGCGCTCCCCCCTCTGCCCGCTTCCCCATACAAAAGTTTAAGCAAAGTACCTGTATAGTGGATGGCCTGGCAGTGGGCGGCACTGTGGAGTGAGGAGGAGGAGTCCGGAGAGTGACGAGTTGAGGGAGGCCGGGCAGCGGGCGGTTCAGCGGAAGTACCCTTGTGGTACTTCCGCCCTTTCTCTGACCTCACGCCCGCTGCCCGGCCTCCCTCAACGCGTCACTCTCCGGACTCCTCCTCCTCACTCCACAGTGCCGCCCACTGCCAGGCCATCCACTACAGGTACTTTGCTTAAACTTTTGTATGGGGAAGCGGGCAGAGGGGGGAGCGCTAGCGGAGGGGGTGGGGGGAATTTCCGACCCCCTCCCGCGATCGGGGCATGCTCCCCCCTTATGCCTGCGACCCCATAGGGGGGCAGTATTCGGCCGAACAGGGCCCTGTTCGGCCGAACAGGGGCCCTGTTCGGCCCTGTTCGGCGGCCATTAGAAGTTCGGGGCGAACCCGAACTTAAAAGGCCGAACACCATCAGGTGTTCGGCCGAACGCGAACATCACCCGAACAGGGTGATGTTCTGCAGAACCCGAACAGTGGCGAACACTGTTCGCCCAACACTAGCCAGCAGCAGTGGTGCTCGGATACCACTTTTCACTATCTGGAACTAATTCGGATCCGGATATCCAATCCGGGTCGGATATCCGAATTTGATATTTTTATACCCAAATTGATTTCGGATATCCGACCCTAGTATCCGGCCGGATTCGAATATCCGGATTGAAAATCGGAAATGGTCTTTTCAAGGCTTCATAACTGTTTAGAAGGTAAAAACATCTCCCTCTCTCTGGTCTTGCAGAGATTTGCAGTATGTCAAAAGCAAGCTCACATACCTAGGCAGGGAATTGAACCCAGGTCCACCACTTGGAGGGCAGCTATGCTCACCACTATACCAAGAACCACACACACAGCAAAGGACAGCACTTTGAAGTCTGGAAGATTCCAGGGCGAGGGTGGGAAGGATGAAAAGCTAGGTGGCCATGCAACCATTCCAGCTAACCTAAAGCTTACTTATAGACAGTCATATGAGACACATGCCGGGTGCAGGGCTGTGTGATGAGTGATCCTATAGACAGTCATATGAGACACATGCCGGGTGCAGGGCTGTGTGATGAGTGATCCTATAGACAGTCATACGAGACACATGCCGGGTGCAGGGCTGTGTGGTGAGTCAACACATTTTTTTTTAAGTGTGGTGTCACAGTTCACTCATCTCTTCAACTACAAGAAAGGCCCAGGAGTAGTCTTAGCTACCCTAATATCTATGTTACGGCAGGGCCCTAATAACACTTTCTCTTACAGGGCTATGGAAACCGTTTTGCCCATGAGATAAAGCGAGGTGCAAAAATGAAATCATGCCTAGCAGAGGATGGTTTTGATACATCAACCTCTGGGTTCATCTGCAGATAGCTATCCGGATTTCTGCCCAACTATCCAGAATCCGGATCCGGCCAGTTAGGGTAAAAATGGTCGGATATCCGGGTTACCCGGATATCCGAAATCCAGATGAGCATCCCTGGCCAGCAGCCAGGAATTGGGTACATTAATCCAATTCCATGGATCAAGACCACAAAAAATAACTATTACTCATGGTTATCGGTTACTGATAGCTGTTAACAATTTTAGTGTTAGGGAAAAAGGTAGGAGAAGGATAGAATGAAACGTTAGGATTAGATGGTTAGGATTAGATGGTTAGGATTAAGCCAACAATAAGATTTACATTCTGGGGAGGAAGTTAGCGTTTGGCATCGGTAAGTAAACTAGTGGAGGTGGTCAGCGTTAGGCAGTGTGAATGACAATTAATTATGAGGGGTTAAGCTAGGGTTAGGAAATCGATGGGAGCATCAAAGACAGCAACACACTGCCAAAGTGTGAGAGCACCAGGAATACTATTCACTGTCATTTATTGGTAGCAGGAAAAACGGGTGCCAGGTGAGGGTGGACGAAAAGGGCGCCGCCATAGACTTTAATGCAATTATCATCAATATGGCGAAAAAGCAGAAAAAACGGCACCACGATAGATATCGATAACAACATTAGAACATTATAGTTTTTGAAGTATGTTATCATTTTAGAAGCTTGCAACGTTATAGTTTTTGTCATATTATTTTGTTTATATTTACAAATTTTACGTTATCAAAGATATTATCATTACTATGTGTAAAAAGGTGTTTCTGCAGAGGGAGTGGTTAGGGTTAGGCACCACCGGGGTGAGTGGTTAGGGTTAGGCACCACCAGGGGGAGTGGTTAGGGTTAGGAACCATTAGGGGGAGTGGTTAGGGTTAGGCACCACCAGGGGGAGTGGTTAGGGTTAGGCACCACCAGGGGGAGTGGTTAGGGTTAGACATCACCAGGGGTGATTAGTTTTAGGCACCACCATGGGGGTGGTTAGGGTTAGACACCACCCAGGCGACGGTTAGTTTAAGGCACCACCAGGGGGGTGGTTGGGGTTAGGCACCACCAGGGTGGTTAGGGTTAGGCACCACCAGGGGAGTGGTTAGGGTTAGGCACCTCCGGGGGGCTAAGGGTTAGGTACCACCAAGGGAGTGGTTAGGGTTAGGCACCACCGGGGGGGGTGGTTAGGGTTAGACACCACCAGGGGGTGGTTAGAGTTAGGCACCACTGGGGGGGGGGGGGTTAGGGTTAGACACCACCAGAGGAGTCGTTAGTTTTAGGCACCACCAGGAGAGGGCTCTGTGTGAGGGTAGGGTTGGGTTAAGCTGTATTGTTAAACTACGTAACGATATTTAACATTAATATCTTTTCGTTATTATTTCTCGTCTGCTTTTACAATGGTATTTATCGTTAACAAAGCTTGACAACAATGTTTATCATTATCAGATTTCGTAAATAACTGGCGCCATTTTGTTATCAACTCGGGCCCTTTTTTTCATGCCGCCCTTTTTTCATGCACGCCATTTATCCTAAGAACGGAATCCTTCCTACACTGTAGATATGATATCAATAATAAATATGTTTTTGTAGCACCGTATCAGAACAGTAGTAGTAGCAGCATTAGTAAAAACTTCCATAACAATATTAACAACAACAACAGATACTGCTAAGATTAGCTTTGTCTTTATGTGGATATTTTTTTTACTTTGTTGTACCTATAGCACTGCTGTTCAACTTCAGTCCTCAAGGGCCGAGATCCTCACACATTTTTGGAGGAGTTCAAATCAATTGATGGGACTAAATCAGGACAAGTCGTGGTTTATCCAGTAGACCACATTTCTTCATTTCTCAGTCCATCCTAAACACTGGCATATACTGTATTTTTCAGAGTAGAAGACACCCTGGACTATAAGATGCATGTAGGTTTAGAAGGCAAAAATCAGCAGCCTGCAGATGGAGACTGAGGGGAAGAGGAGCATGGAGGCTGGGATCGTGATGTGTGAAGGACTGCGTCCTCCGATGAGTGTACAGTGGCCAGATAACCCAAGATAGCGGAGGAGAGGATCCCGGCAGCAGGATCAATAAGTGCTTCCCTGAACACCAAATTCTGCACCATAAATTCGAAATATAAGATTCACCGACTCCCCCCACCAGTTCTGGGGAAGAAAAAATGCAAAATATGGCATATAACCCTCGAGCCCTCGAGAACTGGATTTGGACAGCCCTCCCCTGATCTATAGTGTTGCTGTTTCTGGGTAAGCCTATCCTCTATTTCTTCAAATCAACAACAATTATAACAACACCCATAAAAATGATAAATATTATCTTAACTGCTTAACCTCTTGAGGACCGCAGTGCCAGGCCATTTTTAGTGAAATAGGCCACTGCAGCTTTAAGGCCAAGCTGCAGGACCGCACAACACAACACACTAGTGATCCCCCCCCCCCCTTTTCTCCCCACCAACAGAGCTCTCAGTTGGTGGGGTCTGATTGCCCCCCTGTGTTTATTTTTTTTTAATAAATATTTGTATTATTGTTTTTGTTTTAAAAACATCTGCTTCTTTAAATTCTTCCCCTCCCTCCCCACAGCCGGCCAATCATGGCGATCGGCTGTCATAGGCTTCTGCCTATGAGAGCCGATCGCTCTCCAGTGTCCCAGGGGGACAGCCGTGTCACACGGCTGTCCCCAGTACAGCGCTGCTGCTGATCGCAGTGCTGTACAATGTATTTAGACAGCGATTCCGCCGTCTAACAGTCTGCCGAGCGGCGATTGCCGCTCGGAGACTGAAGGAGGGGCGGAGCTCCGCCCCCCGAACAGGAGATGCGCGCACACCGTGCGCGCGATCTCCTGTACTGCGAGCCCCAAGGACTTTATGCCAATCAGCGTTGGGCGGTCCTGGGGCTGCCGCCGCGGCCACGCCCATCGGCGTGATGCGGTCGGCAAGCGGTTAAAGACCTTAGTAGTTGAAATCTATACCCTGTTTTGATGGCTATCTGGCTGCCAGGGCGTACATTTCAATCCACCGCCGCTGCGTGCATCTGCTGTTTTCGTTGCTCCCGCTGATCTCGCTGCTGAATCACCGCCGTCTCCTGTCGCAGCTCACTCATCTCTGAAGTCTCTATGAGTGCAGAGCCCTGTGAGCGGGTCAGGAGCTAATTTCATCACTGTAAGGAACTCCCATTGGCTTACATTGAAAGACAGTGTCAGGAGCCAATGAAAGCAGCTCCTGACCGGCCCACAGGAACTCTACCGTCATAGAGATGGCAGAGTGGGTGGCCCAGGTTCACGACGTGTGGCAGTGATGGTGGTTGCGGCGGGTATAAGCAGTGATTTGTCAGGATTCCGCCGTTTCTGTACCAGCGGTCTCTGGTCCTTAAGGAGGCAGAGACTGCTGGTACTTAAGTGGTTAATGGATGTTGCTATTATTATTATTACTAATTTCAAGTTGATGTTTTGATAATTGAATGCAAATGTATGCAGTTTGTAAATGGGCCTATCAGCTGCATTTGGCTAGAATCTCTACATTTGATTCAAATCTTAGACTGCATAAATAATTTGCATCAACTCAGAATTATTTGCATCTCATTGACTATCCCTACTACTACTACTACTACTACTACTAATAATAATAATAAACAATCGTTGTCTTCAGGTCATTTGAGAGTTGTTTTGAGAGACCCCCATGTTGCTACTCTTCAGAGGAAATTAAAAGAGGAGGGAAACTTACAACTGACCCCCTTAAATACTCTTTCTCATAATTGGATTCACCTGTGTATGTGAGGTCAGGGGTCACTGAGCTTACCAAGCCAATTTGAGTTCCAATAATTAGTTCTAAAGGTTTTTGAATCAATAAAATTACAACAGTGCCCAAATTTATGCACCTGCCTAATTTTATTAAAACAATTGTTGCGCACTTTCTGTGAATCCAATAAAATTCATTTCACTTCTCAAATATCACTGTGTGTGTTTCTTATATGATATATATAACTGACATTTTTTATCGTAACAACCAACGATTTATACAGGAAAATCATGAAAATTAACAAGGTTGCCCAAACTTTCGCATACCACTGTATGTACTATATACTGGGCAGGGCCGGTTCTCTCATGAAGCAAGGTGAAAAACTTGCATCAGGCGCAGAGGTTACAGGGGTGGCATATTTGTACTGTATGTTTACACTCACAGCATGCAGTCAGAGTCGGAGGAGAAGTGAGAGGAGAGCGAGGTGAAGAGGTCATCATTGGGGAAAAGCAGCTTGTTGTGTTGTGTGAGGAGTCTGACAGTGAGTGAGAAGAGGAGAGGCAGTAGAGCATCATTGGGGAAAAGCAGCTTGTTGTGCTGTGTGAGGAGTCTGACAGTGACTGAGGAGTAGAGATGGCCTGAACTGTTTGCCGGCAGACAGTATTCTCCGAACTGAAAATGTGATGTTTGTGACATCTCTAGTGAGGAGGGAGGCAGGAGAACAGCAGTGTTTAATTTGACTTACAAAGCAGAAGAAAGGAGGTGGCACTGATGCCCTGACTGAGGAGGAATGGAGTGGCTGAGGGTGAGCGGTTTGTTTGTCAAAGACTCACACCCAGCCAGTGTGTTATTGTGTTGAGCTGCAGCATGTCATGTCTCGAGTTGTTGCATATGCTCTCTTGCTGACTGAACATTAAATCATGCAGAGTAAATTGTTGGGTGCCGTGCGATCATTCCAAATCAGAGGAGGCACAACCTCACAAGTTTGCCTCAGACAGCAATAAGACTAGATACTGGGTAATGTATCCCCCCCATCTCCTGCTGTTCCAGGTACAAGAGTTTAATTAAAATCTTAGCAAGGTAAGAATACCCTTGCCGGGATATCTCCCGTAATGTAAATATATATTCAGCGGCTGACATTTTCTTTTCGCGCATCCATACCATAAGCACGGGTAGTAAAATTGACATACAATGCCATACAGTGATGCAAATGTCACAGCCTTATTTAAGGTGGCTTAGTGCTACATTTATAGAGGTCACGGTGGCACTGTCTTTGACGGAGGAACTGAAATGTCATTGTCTCCAGGCTCGCCGGGGCACAGAGCTTATTTCTGGACAGAGTTTAATTAGAATTTTTTGCTTCTTGGGTATTCATGCGGCGTTGGAACCTGATTGCTGAATATAAAAGCAACACATACCAGATTGGGGCAGTAATGTGGCCTCTCTCCTTCTACAATTTACCGAGATTTTTCTCTGCTTCTGAAAAAGGTGAATAAAGTTACAATAACTAGACCAAACTTTTCTCTGGCTAGGTACACACTATGCTGAATCATGGGCAACATGTACGTGCCTTCTATATATATATATATATATAATTTTGTATCTGGAATACACAGAACTAACTGATACACAAGTAAAATGTACTGTATATAAATAGACGTACATACAGGACCCTGTAAGACAGGGAACCCCAAAGTCAAGATGTGCTTTATATGATAAGCACACTGTGATGATTTGCTCAGCTGCCTGTGCAGGCAGGCAGCTTTTTGACCATTGTGTAGGTTTGCATGCTGCAGGACTCTGGAAAGAAGAGCTTCTGTCAGTTTTGCAGCTTGTGCTTGCAGAGGAATTTACATACGTTGTCATGCAAATTGCCTGGCCACATTCATTGGAGGCGTGTACTATAAGTCATACTTGCCTTCCATGTAGTCTACTCCTCGGTGTCTTTCTCCTTACCCGCGTCCTGTTTGTTCACTGTGATCAACGGAATTTTCAGTCCTCCATTTTGAAAATGACCATTACCCATAACAACTTTCTGGTCAGCACACAGTTAAACTGTAACATCGCCCACTTGAGCCATAGGGAAACATGGACATTACCTGGTACATCGGTTTGCCTCTCAGCTATAACTGACAGCAACTGATATTTTATTAACAGCAACTGATATATTTCAGATCTGACAAAATATTGTCAGAACTGGAAGGGATCATTGTCAGAAGAAAATGGTGCGCCTCTGAGAGGAACTGATGGCAAGGTAACTATGTAATGTGCATTTGAAGTTACCTCATGTGTTTATTTTAAATATTTTTACTCAGTACAGGTTCTCTTTAATCCTGAGTGGGGTTAGGTTTAATCCCCCCACCTGCATTTACAGTGGTTGCCTAAGAGGTGCCCCTGTTTTGTGAGTATAACTATATTTGCCCTTTCATTATTTCAATCGATACCAATACATACTACACTATATTAGTCTCTCATTGTCCTCTTTTGTATTTATAACTTTGCATCGTAGGCCTGATAAGACAGGTCCTCTTGTACGTCTGCTGTATGCTATGTTCTTTTACCTCCCAGCCCAATGAGACAGGTCCTATTTCCTTTTTTTATGATTGTTTGTCTTGCATGTCTTTTAGTTCTTTTAATCTCACAAGTTATTGCAGTTTGTTGATAACAATATTAATGTTTATATCACTTTCCTCCCTTTAAAAGGAAAAATATGTCAGCCTCTGTATTCCTCTCCTTACAGTTTCTCTTTTAATCCACCATGGTCTGCCGTCTGCTCTGGAGCCGCTCGTTTAATCAACTGAGCCAGAGATTATTAATATTCTGACGTGATTTCGGAGAGAGCCTCGGTGGCACGCGCCGGTGATTGCGCAGCTGTGCGGCCCGGCCGTGTGCGCCCGCCAGGGCAGATGTTGTTTTTTATGCTTTGTTTACACACCGACATCCAAGTCTCGCATTTGCTTTCTTGTCGCTTGAACATTAGGGGGACGAGCAAGTCAGACTGCTCATAATTGCAGCACAAATATGTATTATTGTGGGTGCCTCTGCCAGGCGGCGGCAATGCCAGCTACGGGCACGAATTCCTAATCAACACTTTTTCTGCCAAAGCTTCCCTCAGTCGCTGATGTACAACTTTTTTATTTTTGGAGGTAGCCGGGATTTCAGCTCATGGGAAAATTCTGTGCTGGTGCGGAATCTCGGGCTGGGGAGCTGAACAAGCAGACTTGAGGTCACACCGCAGTTCCCACAGTCTCCAAAGTCTGCTAGTGATGCCGGCATCTCTCCGGAAAGCTGAAGTTTGGAGGGATATCAATAAAATCCCAGTTATTCAGTTGTGCGTTTCATAAAATTTTAGAATAAATAAATAAAAAAGCCCAGCAGAACTAGCACTATTTTTTGTCCATCCTAGACAGTACTACCGATATATTAAATATACATGCTCATGTGCCACCTAATCAAAGGTCTGACTACTAGGGAAGCTTAAGAGAACAGAAGTTGAGAGTCCATTGACACCTCCAAAAACCTCCCGCTGTTAGGCGCGCACTGCACTTGTGCACAATGGCACAATGACATCATTGTGCCGTCATGCACGCACACAACGCACTCCTGTCAGAGGGCACCTGCACACTACTGCCAGACCCCAGTGAACAGGACTGAGCTTGCCCTGAGCTGTGGCAGTGATTTAGGTAACAAAGTAGGGGGACCGATGACAATGGGGGAGCGGTGGGCGTGATAACTGCTTCCAATACATACACCCCCCTTCCTCCATTTTTAATAACTCTTTTCAGTTCTGGTATCCTTTGAGTGTCATAAAGTGTAAAATTAAACTCATGGGTGGCATTGTGTCTCAGGGCTCTTTTGATCATTGAAATCAATCTCAGACGCTTGTGATAATATGTTTGCCAGGTGTGGCCAATTAAAGGAAAGACTATCAAAAAAGGGTGTTCAACAATATTAAGCAGACCATCAATTTCAAGCTATTTGGGGAAGAAAAGGGATTGCTCTGCTGCCAAAAAGCGTGAAATAGTTGAACACCTCAGACAAGGTATAGAAACCCTTCTATTTCACAAAATCTTAAACATGATCATCGTACTGTGAAAAGATTTGTGGCTGACTCGTGCAAATAAAGACAATATAAGGAAGGTTTCTGCCAGACAAATACATCAGAATAAGAGAGCAGCTGCTAAAATGCCATTTCAAAGCAGCAAACAGGTATTTTAAGATGCTTGTGCCTGTGGAGTTCTGGGAACATCAAAATGCAGGATCCTCCATAGGATTCCAGTTATGCATAAACCTTCTATTCAACCACCCCTAACCAGGCAAGAAGAAATGGCTGCAGTGGGCCCAGGTCTCCATGAAGACTCCTTTTCAAACTTCCAACAAGTCTTGTTTACTGATGCATGTGTCGTGCATCGCTCGATGGTCCTGGTGGTGGCTGGATAGTGTACTGGTTAAGGGCTCTGCCTTTGACATGGGAGACCAGGGTTCGAATCCTGGCTAGGTCAAGTACCTATTCAGTAAGGAGTTCAAGGCAAGACTCCCTAACACTGCAGGGTGGCCTCCTGAGCGTGTCCCAGTGGCTGCAGCTCTTGAGCGCTTTGAGTCCGACAGGAGAAAAGCGCTATATAAATGTTCTGATTATTATTATTGATGGGTGGAGTGGTGGATGGTTGGATGACGTTGACAGTAGGCTAACCACTATCTGGAAGCCACTGCTCCACTAGCACCTCTTCAGCACCAGCCAATAGCGATTATGCAAAATTTCATGTACTTTTTCGCAATTACGGCCATATGTAATTACGAATTGTTTTAATCTGTGCGCATATAGAGTAGGTCATTTCTTCTCCAACTATGGGGTCACAACTTTTGACTTTATTTTTTTTTTTCATCATAAAGTTTTTTATTGAAAAAAGTGAATAACAAATAACAGGTCAAGCAAGAAGATTGTACAATTATATATGCGTATTATACAATGTCAATAAAGATGTACGGAAGTTTCTGCATGTCATACAGTCTCAGTAATAATGCCTTGGATATATCGTGCTCCTCTTAACCGTCATTTACTGAACCCTAAGGGCTGACAGGGGAGGGCACCTCTTACGAATTGCCTGGCGGAATCAGGTGGCTCTATAGAGCCTCCGTCGGGCACTTGCTCATTCCTGAGTGTATCGATACAGAGTGTCATAAATGGGTGGGGGGTATAGTTAGATAAGAACGTATCATAAACATTGACATATCCTATCATAAACCTATCATAAACATACACATATCCTAAACATAAACATAAACATGCCCTATAAGGAGGGAACCTAACATTAACACGTTCTGACAACAGGAGGTATACCATGAAGATTGGTGTGTTTTGGTACGTGTGTGTGTATACAGGCCCAAAGAGAGTTTACACTATGGAGTATATATATTTCTTAAGATTTAAGATTGAACCCGTGATGAGAATGGTCCTCTGCCTACACTTACTTGTAGCTAGGAGCAGAGTTATCTTTATCTTTATCAGGGAACTTGGAGAGATGACCAGAAATGTTGAGGGTTAAAGTTCTCATTCGCTAGGGAGAGTCTGGCTCTAATTTTGTATTCCATGAGCAGGTTAGCTTTAGCATTGGCTAGTAGCTGGGGAATTTCAAATTTTTCTTGTGATTTCCAGTTAGTTGTAATTAGGTGGAGGGCGCTTAATATAATATGGCAAATAGTTGGTTGTAGTGTCTGGGGGATGATGTTACAGTCCACTAGGAGAATGGCTAGTTGTGGAGTGAGGTGGAAGTCTGGCATTAAAGAGTGGCGTATCAGGCCCTCAACCTCATTCCAAAGTTCTGATACTAATGGGCATTCCCAAAACATATGGACGTAGGTCCCTATTTGGTTGTTGCATTTCCAACACATCTGTGATACTTCTTGTGTGAAGGAAGCTATCTTTCGTGGAGTCATATACCACCTGTATAATATTTTTCGCATCATCTCCCAATGTGTGTTACATTTCGAAATGGCCGATATTGCTCTATGGGATTGGAGAAGTTGGAGGCTTGAGATATTGGTTTGGAGATCGTCCGTCCAGATATTAGCATATTTATTAAGTGCTGTTTGTGAGTGTACCAGTAGAGCTTTATACCAAACTGCCAACCCACCTCTATAGTATCCCTTGTAATTAAGCATGGTTGCGATATTTGGATAGAGTTTAGGCGGTGTTATTTTGAACCCTTTAACTATGTGCAATACTCTGTGGTATGCAAATAATTGCGTATGACGTAGGTTATATGTCTGAACTAAACAGTTGAAGGATTTTACTTTATTCCCTATAAACAAGTCGTTTATGTCCATTATGCCATGGTTGACCCAAGGATTGAGATTGAGGTCTCGGGAGAGAAGTTCGAGGACCTTTATATCTGCTTTGATTGATATGGAGGAGGTGGGGTCAGGGGGGTTTTTAGTGAAATATTCCCATGAACGCAGGGTAGCTTGGATCGATAGGTATGGGGATTTAGGGGGTTTGGCACCCATCTGAATGCTAAGGAGTAGGTCTTTGAGGTTACACCCCAGCTCACTACGTTCAAAGGACACCCATGGTTGAGTTGCTGAGGGGGACCACCAGAATCTAATCATGTCTAAATTTGCAGCATGGTAGTATGTTTTAATGCATGGGAGTCCCATTCCTCCTAGTTGTTTGGGTAGTGTCATAATTTGGAAAGAGGTTCTGACTTTCTTGCCTCCCCAAACATATGAGTTGATACATTTTCTGATGTCTGTGAACCACTGGGCTTGGATAGGGATTTGGAGCGTGCGAAAGAAATACAAGATTTTTGGTAGAATAAGCATCTTAAAAGCTGCAATCTTTCCTGACCAAGCAAGCCATATTTTGGACATGCCTTCACATTCCTGTTTGACTGCAGACAGGAGAGGGAGAAAGTTGTATTTATATAATTCTGACGCTTTTTGCGTTAAGTGGATGCCCAAGTAGGACACTGCTCTCTCTGCCCAGGGAAACGGGAACTGGTGGGATATATGGTCATGAAGTTTTGGAGGTATATTTAGACCTAGGATGTATGATTTGTGGTTATTTAATTTATATAGAGATACTGTTGAGAAGGTTTGGAGTTCTTGTAGAACCGCTTGAAGGGACGTTAAAGGGTTAGTTAAAATCAATGCCACATCGTCTGCAAAGAGACTAATAACATGGGTGCAGTCTTTGGTTTTTACTCCTGTTATGTTAGGGTTAGAGCGGATTTTTTGGGCCAAGGTTTCCATGATTAATACAAATATAATGGGTGATAGGGGGCATCCCTGGCGGGTGCCATTAGATATGCTGAAGGGTTTAGATATAAATCCAGCTGCGTTGACCCGGGCAGAGGGAGCGGAATATAGCGCCATGATTGCCGATATAATCGTACCTGAGAATCCAAATTTGCAGAGGGTCGCTTTCAGGAATTGCCAATGAACTCTGTCGAAGGCCTTCTCAGCATCCAAAGTAAGGAGCAGAGAAGGCCTCCGACAGAGCTCTATGTGTCTCAGGATATTGACCATGCGCCTGGTTGCGTCAGAAGCCTGACGATTTTTAGTAAATCCCACTTGATCTAATGCTAAGAGAGAGGGGGTGACATTCATCAATCTATTAGCCAGGAGCTTAGCGTAAATTTTCACGTCTGAGTTGAGTAGAGATATGGGGCGATAGTTTCCCATTTCAGTTGGGGCCTTTCCTGGTTTTGGTATAACTGTTATGAGAGCTTCTAAGTATTCCGATGGAAGTGAGGCTGATTTAGCTATGTCATTGAATAATTCCGTAAGGAAGGGGGAGAGAGTGTCTGAGAAAGTTGTGTAATACTCATTGCTGAAACCATCAGGGCCTGGCGATTTATTATGTTTTAAAGCATTAATTACCTTGTTAATTTCTGAAGTTGAGAAGGGGGAGTTTAATTCTTCTAGTTGGAGGGAAGATAGTTGGGGAAGATTTATGGAGCCCAGGAATGATGCAATAGCTTCCTCTGTTGGGTGAATGATAGTTTTGTCAGAAATTAGATTGTAGAGTTTGGCGTAGTAATCGCAGAACATATCTGCTATCTGTTTTGGATTAGTTACATTTTCCTTCGTTGTCGGGTGGATTAGATTATGTATTTTAGATTTGGCTTGCCTATATTTTAACATTTTGGCTAGGTGTTTCCCCGCCTTATTACCTTGATAGTATGAATTGGATTTAAACTTCTGGAGTAAATGTAGGTATTGGTCCTGTAGTAGTACTTTAAGCTCTTGTCTTAAGTTAAATAGGGCTCGCTCATTTTCTACCGTGGACGCTATTTTATGGGCTTTTTCTTTTTCACTGATTTGTTTCAGCAAATTGTCATATTTTTCCGTCCTTACTTTTTTGATAAAGGTTCCCTGTTTTATCAGCTTGCCTCTAATTGTTGCTTTGTGGGCAGACCAAATAGATGTTAGGGCCATATTGGGGGTGCTATTGAGTTCAAAGAATTCTCTAATCTCAGAGGTTAACTTATCTTGAAAGGATTTGTTCAATAACAATGTGTTATTGAGTCTCCAAAAATATGGCTTGTTTAAAGCAAGATTATCGTCAAGTGAGATGTGGACAGGCGCATGGTCAGACCAGGTTTTTAGGCCTATAGATACACTTAAAACTTTTTGCAGTAGAATTTTGTCAGTTAAAAAGAGATCTATTCTGGTATGAGTTTTATGTACATGTGAGAAAAAGGAGTAGTCTTTTTCTGAAGTGTGTAATATTCTCCATGGGTCATAAAGATCATTCCATCTCATTTGCTTATCTATAAGAATGGCTTGCTGGGGTTTTTTGGCGGATGTGTCTAGCTTAGAGGGGCAGGCATTAAAATCTCCTCCGATTAGGAGGCGGCCTTGTTGCAGTGGTTTAATCTTTGAGCATAATTTTTGGAGGAATGTTCGTTGGGCGGAGTTAGGGCTATAGATAGCTACCAGGGTTAGTAATTCATTGTTGATGAGGCCTACAAAGATTATATATCTCCCTTGCGGGTCTAGAGTGACAGATTTAGGTTCCACTTTAAGATCACTATGAAAGGCCATTAACACTCCTCTTTTTTTTTTTGAAAATGTGCTATGATATATTATCTATCGGGTAGGAGGGATGTTTGCAAAGGCCGGTATGTTTTTCTAGTAGGTGTGTTTCTTGTGCGAATATAATGTGTGATTTGAATTTTTTAACCTCAGACCAAAATAGATGTCTCTTGTACGGGGAATTAAGGCCTCGAACATTGTATGAAGAAATATTTAAAGGCATTGTAATGATGGTGGCTGCTTATCGAAATACAATAAAACTGTAAGGGGGTCATATATCTTTAAAATAATTATTGCCCCATGGACACGTGTTATCTCTTTGGCAGTGATATGCATGTCAAAAACATTGTAGGCAGTATAAATGTTGGAGCTACTGTAAGTCAGATTGATAGTGAACATTTTGAGCATGAGCAAATATATACACACTAGCGTTGTCAGAAAACCATACATGTTATAACAAAAAGGTATTCTAAAAATGAAGTATAGGAGTAAAATACTCCTCTCTATATAGCACTGAGGTAAGTGTGGCATAGTTCAGAGGCTCACACTTCAGACTCTAGGGGGGAAGTAGTGACTCTGAAAGTTTACAGAGTGCTGGCCTTTCAGTGCAGAAATACGTAGCTGTTTATTGCCTCCTTGTGGATAATTATTTCTTCTTTTGGGTACGCCATTCATGCAGCAGCTTAGATCCTCCAGGATGGTAGGGGGGTGAAGCGGAAGTTTCTGGGACAGAGATACGGAGCTGTTTGAAGAGTTTGTATCCTGTATCAGAGGACGCTACAGCGTAAAGCTTGTTGTTGTAGGAAAAAAGCAATTTGGTAGGGAAGCCCCATTTATATTGTATTGAGAGATCTCTAAGTGCTTTGGTGAAGGGCTGTAAAGCTTTCCTTTGTTGCAAAGTGTGGGCAGATAGATCAGCAAAAAGATGGATGTTAGCATACGGCTCAGGAAGAGCGCCGGCTTTGCGTGTAGCTGTTAGCAGGTCTTCTTTTACCTGGTAAAATAAAAAGCGGGCTATCACATCTCTTGGGGTTGAATCAGGTAGGTATTGCGGTTTAGGGAGGCGATGGGCCCGATCTATTGTAAGTTCTATCTCCGGGGTGTCCGGCAAGATTGCTTTGGTGAGAGTCTGCAGGTAGTGCTTGAGATCAGTGGGTTGGATCTGTTCAGGGATTCCCCTAAATTTTAAATTGTTGCGGCGGTTTCGATCCTCCATATCTGCTGCCTTAGCCTTCAGCCATTCAATGTCAGTAGATTGGGATGTGGAGGAATCTACCACAGCATTATGTTCTCTAATGAGGTTTCCTATAGCATCCTCTGTGTGGTTTACTCTGTCCCCCAACTCATTGATTTCAGACTGCAAGTTGCCTGTTATGACAGCCATGTCTGCGAGAAGGGAAGATCTAAAAGTCATAAGAATCTCTTTAATGAAGGCCTGCGTGGCTGGGGTGTCTGCCGCTGGGAACGCCTCAATAGAGAGTGGGCCTGATACAGTGAGTAGCGAGGTTGGAGAAGGGCTTACCCGCTCTTGTGATACGTCTCTCCGTGGTCTGGACTTAGCTGGGCTGTCTGAGGGAGATGCGTCTGGTCGCTCTGCTTCTGAGCGGTGAGCTGCTTCTCCGCAGCTGGGGTCATCTGTTCGTCGCTGGGAAGCGGCTGGGTCGGCGCCATCTTGGGCCTGAGTCGGGCGGCGGCTGCCTCGCGGCTGGAAGAAATCTAGGAGCTTCTTGGGTGGTTGCGGGGATTTCTTCCGCTTATTTGTGCCGGCAGTATCCATGGCTTCTTCCTCTGCCATCCCGGGCTCGGTTCTCTGCGGTGAGGAGATGCTTTTGGTCGCTTATGTTCTGCACTGGAGCGGGAGCTCGGCTACAGCGCGTCCGTCTTCTCTGCTGCGTAGGCCACGCCCCCAACTTTTGACTTTATTAAAGGGACTCCGAGCACCTCTCTTGGGCATGCCTTTAGGCGAGACTTTCAACAAAGTTGTGTTATGACCCCTCTGGAGGAGCCTCTTGCAATGGCCATGCGTGTCACTTCCTCTTCCTGCTTCATTCAGTGATGCACCTATCTAACAGAGAAGACAAGGGTGAACTGGAAGTTATAACATAGCCAAGATTGAAATCGAAGGAAAACTATTTGGTGTAGAATGGCGATCAGGCATCAAGTGAAAGAGGAGAGCACAAGCTACAGAGAGGTATGCATCTTTAAGTACTTTGCAGTACTTGTCGGAGTCTTAAAGGCATGCTCATGAGAGGTGCTCGGAGTCCCTGTGAATATACATGGGTATTCTCCTTTCTGCGTTCTGCCCACATGTCGTATTATATTTTCACAAAAGCAGTATATGTAGAAATGTCAGCAATGGATGCTATGACTGTAAAAAGCAAAGATCTTTAAATAGCATCTGACAGATGGTTCATTGGGAAGAATAATTTCCCCCACCTGGATTACATACAGTTTCCTCAACATACATAATCTATGTGATGAGAAGCCCATGATGAAATACACGCTTATCTCTCACGCTACACGGCTGACAATCTGTGCTGCCTTCCGGGGCAATATGTTTGTGTCTACAATGCAAGACATAATTCAGTCACTGTCATCTCCAATATCCACTATGCGTCTGATTATCTGAAGATATACATACTGCATAGACAGAGAGAAAGAGATAGACAGAGATCAACAGACAGATATAAAATAGAGAGATAGATAGAAGGATAGATAGATAGATAGATAGATAGATAGATAGATAGATAGATTAGATAGGATAGCTCCCAGCTGTCCCATTTTCAGTAGAATAGTCCATCTTTTGGGAACTTATTCCATCTCTTTCTTCCTCATTTTCAGGACTCATGTACAGACCTATGTAAATCTATGTATTTTTGCACTAAAAATGTGTTTAATATACTTTAAATGTTATTTCTATCATTTAAATTGTTAGATTTATTATTTTGAAATAAAGCAGGGGCGTTTCTAGGTTCCTGGGAAATCCGGGGCACCCCTGGGCACCAAGAAGGAACGAGTGTGCGGGCCACGTAGCGTGCTATGGTGAAAAATGGGTGTGGCCATGCTGTGTAAAGTGGGCATGGTCATAAGTGGGGCCAAATGTACTTGAACATAGCAGTGGCGTACCTTAAATATATTCAATAGCCAGTATTTCACATATATAAGCCCCTCACCTGGCTTCTGTCTTGCCTTCAGCTTGCTGGCCTGTGTGCTGTACTTGGCTGGCGGTGATGCTGTGCTGGCCTGGCTGGTGGTGATGCTGTGCTGGCCTGGCTGGTGGTGATGCTGGGCCATCCTGGCTGGTGGTGATGCTGTGCCGGCCTGGCTGATGGTGGTGATGCTGTGTTGGCCTGGCTGGTGGTGATGCTGTGTTGGCCTGGCTGGTGGTGATGCTGTGCCGGCCTGGCTGACGGTGATGCTGTGCTGGCCTGGCTGGTGGTGATGCTGTGCTGGCCTGGCTGGTGGTGATGCCATGCTGGCCTGGCTGGTGGTGATGCTGTGCTGGCCTGGCTGGTGGTGATGCCGTGCTGGCCTGGCTGGTGGTGATGCTGTGCTGGCCTGGCTGGTGGTGATGCTGGGCCATCCTGGCTGGTGGTGATGCTGTGCTGGCCTGACTGGTGGTGATGCTGTGCTGGCCTGGCTGGTGGTGATGCTGGGCCATCCTGGCTGGTGGTGATGCTGTGCTGGCCTGACTGGTGGTGATGCTGTGCTGGCCTGGCTGGTGGTGATGCTTTGCTGGCCTGGCTGGTGGTGATGCTGTGCCGGCCTGGCTGACGGTGATGCTGTGCCGGCTTGGCTGGTGGTGATGTTGAGCCGGCCTGGCTTTGCTAGGTGACTTGCTGGGGCTTTGCTCAGTGGCGTAGCTAAGGAGCTGTGGGCCCTGATGCAAGTTTTACAATGGGGCCCCCCTAGTGCTCTATACATAACAATTGATACGGCGCACCAAAACCTGCCAATGGCAACTACAGTGTCAGAGGTGCAGGAAGGAGATGGGGAACAGTTTGTTAATGATTACCACTATTCAAAGCATGTATAGAAGTGATTATTATGAGCACAGGACCAAAATAGAGCTAATACTGTAGTTGAGGGAGGGCCCTTTGGGCCCCCCCTGGCCCAAGGGCCCCGATGCGGTCGCTACCTCTGCACCCCCTTTTGCTACGCCCCTGGCTTTGCTGGGCTAGGCAATTCGCTGGGGGCATTTTGAGGGGCTTTGCTGGGCTGGGGGCTTTACTAGGCTTTGCTTGGCTGTATGCTTTGCTGGGCTGGGACCAGGAGGCTTTGCTAGGCTGGGGGGTTTACTTTGTTGAGGGCTCTGCTTTGCTGGGCTGGGGCCCTGGGGCTTTGCTTGGCTGTAGATAAGTAGCTTCCTGCAGCATAGATTAGATAGGCAGCTTCCCCCAGTATAAGTTATATAGGTAGGTTCCCCCAGCATAGGTTAGATATATAGGTTCCACCAGTATAGGTTAGATAGGTAGGTGCCTGCAGTATAGGTTAGATAGGTAGGTCCCCCAGCATAGGTTAGATAGGTAGGTTCCCCCAGTATAGGTTATATAGGTAGCTTCCCCCAGCATAGATTAGATAGGTAAGTTCCCCCAGTATAAGTTAGATAGGTAGGTTCCCCCAGTATAAGTTAGATAGGTAGGTTCCCCAGCATAGGTTAGATAGATAGGTTCCCCCATTATAGGTTAGATAGGTAGGTTCCCCCAGTATAGGTTATATAGGTAGCTTCCCTTAGTATAGATTAGATAGGTAGGTTCCCTCAGTATAGGTTAGGTAGGTAGGTTCCCCCAGTATAGTTTAAATAGGTAGGTTCCCCCAGTATAGATTAGATAGGTAGGTTCCCCCAGTATAGATTACATAGGTAGGTTCCCTCAGTATAGATTAGATAGGTAGGTACCCCCCAGCATGGATTAAAGGCAGCTAATGAAAGGCAGCTTCCCCTAGTGTAGGAGGGGGCACTGGGCGGTGCAGTGGGGGGGAGGGGCCAGTTAAAAACTCACCTGTCTTCAGATCGCCGCAGGCACAGCTTCCCTGTGCTTCCGACTTCCTCCCTGCGGCGTCCCTCGCATTGGTAACAGCGCCCCCTGTGATGTCATCACAGGGGGCGTTGTAACCAAGACGACGGCTGACACGGGGAGTAAGTCGGAAGCACATAGAAGCTGTGCGTGCGGTGATCTGAAGACAGGTGAGTTTTTAACTGCCCGCTACCCCCCCCCCCCCCGCCACTCCTCCCAGTGCCCCCTCATGCCACTCAGTAGATCTGGGGCACCATGGCAACAGGTTCCAGGCCGGTGCCCCGCCGGATCAAAGGCCCTAGTGATGCCCCTGAAATGAAGAACTAATGAGTATAGAGAGCACCAGTGTGGTCTGATTTTAAAACGTTGTCTTTTGCTGAGGAATTCTTTCTGTACCAGTGACTAGGGGAGTGGCGGGGACATAATTAGGGGTGGGGCAGGGGTGTGTCTTAGAGTGTCCCTCTGTCTCAAAAATTTGGGAAGTATAAAATTGATATTTAGACAGACAGATAGATAGATGATTGATAGCATAGGTGGACATAGGCCGTTCAGTCCCTCGCCGTTTACCAGTGCCACTCCTGTCTCCTGCTGGATGGCCTTGTACTCTTGGCGAGTTGCTCTTCGTCGCGCATGCCCAGCTGCATGTGCTCCGCCTTCGTACTCCCTTAGGGCTGGTGCACACCAAGAGCGCTTATGAACGCTATTAAAAACGCCAGCACTTTGAAAAGCGCTTGGTTAATGTATTTGAATGGGATAGATCACACCAGAGCGATGTGATTTTCTCCCAAATGCAAGCGTGGGTCCTGCAGCATTTCTGCTGATTTCTGAGGTGATTCAGCCTCAATGTTCAGTATAGGAAAGTGGAAAATCGCTCTGATAAACGCTAAATCAGAGCGATTTTCCAAACTTTTTTTTGTTACAGAAGCTGTTCAGTTCCAGCTCTACTGTAACAAAATATAAAAAACACTACACCAAAATCGCTAGGCATGCTTAGAAAATCGCTAGGCACATGCCTAGAATCGCTCTGAAAAATCACTTCCAAAAGCGCTGAGTGTTTGCGATTACGCTAGTGCTTTTTGGTGTGCAGTGGGCCTTAGCTGGGAGAGCTCCATGCCAGCAATAGTTAATGCACAGGGGCAGAAAGCTCCTGACCGCAGTAACACGACTGGAGCGCATGCGCGACAAAGTGCGATTTTACTAGGCCAGAGTACCAAGCCGTTCAGCAGGGGACAGGAGAGGCCCGAAGAGACTGCGAGGGACAAAGCGACTGCAAGGGGTTTGGAGGAAGCCCCAGGTGAGTATAAAGCCAGAGACTTCTTTCATCTCAGGTGCACTTTCTAATTTTGATGTCCCCATCTATGGCTCATGTATTTTGTATGATGCTAGACCACTGGCACAACCAAAATGCACAACTTAAATGTTTTTCATATTATGCAGAACATCCACATTTTAAAGAGACTATGTAACAAAAATTTCATGCTTTGTTCTACCATTCTACAAGTTCCTAAACCTATTCTAATGTGCTCTGGCTTACTGCAGCACTTTCTACTATCACCATCTCTGTAATAAATTAATGTATCTTTCCCCTGTCGGACTTGTCGTCCTGTGTCTGGAAGGCTGCCAACTCTTCCGTACTGATCTGCTATGCACACCCCTCTCCAGGCCCCTCTATGCACACTCCAGTGTGTGTGTTATTTACATAAGCCAGCAGCGTCTCTGCTATCTGATATCAGTGAAAGAGAGCTGTCTGCAGGAAGCCTGTTACTCTTTAGTGTTGGGCCGAACAGTTCGCCTGGCGAACCTCTCTGGGCCTCTTACTACTTCCGGGTCGCAATGACCCGGAGTAGTACGCCTGCGCTGCCCGGCGGAGCGCGTCCTAGATCGCGCTCCTGTTGCCGGGCGCTCTCTGCGCATGAGTGTGACGTCACTCTCTCTCTCTCTCTCTCTAGGCACTGTACATACACATGTCTATCTCATTATGTCACAAGTCACTAAAGGTTTCCTTTAAGTCAATGGCTTCCCATGCACAAACATAAAACACCAGTATTGGGGATTGGGTCTCTTCCAAAATTGTGTGAACTCACAATGGTGGCAACCAGATATCGGCTCTTATTCTTAATACAATACAATACAATACAATATACAATACAATAACATTTCTATAGCGCTTTTCTCCCATAGGACTCAAAGCGCTTAGGCTCTCTCAGATTCAGTAGTGGGTAGTAGGATGAAGTATTCACACAACAAAAGTTATAATTCTGCAAATGCCAAACTGAACAGGTGGGTTTTCAGTCTGGATTTAAACACGTCCAGGGATGGAGCTGTCCTGATCTGTTGAGGTAAGGAGTTCCAAAACGTAGGGACAACATGACAGAAGGCTCTGAGACCAAAAGTTTCCAAGTGGACTCTGGGTATGACTAGATCATTAGAACCTGTTGATCTGAGAATTCTTATTCACCCTTCCCAGGTGAATAAACACAGAGCTACATTAGTAGTATCCTTTACCCATTCTGGCTGCAGGTAGGGAATATCAATGGTCAGTGGCATTGTGAGGAAGCCTTGTGACTTACATCCACCGTAATGTTGCCCTGGTGGAGATAAGTTTGTGTCTCGGGGTGGAGGCCCTTTTGTGTCTTCTCACAAGGTTATTTGTTAGAGTTCCAGTAGAAACCAACAAACTTCTTTGCAGAGTACAAGAGAGAATGGCATAAATAATGAATAACACAATTTACAGTTCTAGCCCAGCTTCTTGTGGACTTAATGATTCATAGAAAAACATCTCATCTGTGATGAAATATAATAGATGTCTCGTTCCCCGGTGATTCATCAACCTGCGCTGCAAACAGACATCGTCATTACTTGCAGGAGAGCCGGCCTAATCTGTTTGTGTTTTTATATCTCACTTCTTTGGGGAAGAAAAAAGAAGAGGAACACCGAGACCAAAATATAGAGAAACTTACACCGACAAATCTTCCTTCTTTTACTTCTTTGTTTTCCTTCGTTACAAGTCCTTCCATCTTCTATGTTATCTTCTCCAATTTATTCTTTTTTCCACACTCCCTGCTTAACTCTCTCTCTTCTCCCTTTCTTCTTCCCTTATCCTTCCTTTACCATCTCCCTCTCTTTCTTTCTTTCATTCCTTCATTCTATACCTTTCCTCCTTCCTTCCATCCTTCCTCCCTTATTCTCACCCCTTCTTCCTAACTACTATAGTGTCTTCTTCTCTATCTCCCTCCCTCACTTCCTTCCTAACTCTCTACCTTCCATCTCTTCTTCCTAGCTTCCCTTTTTTACATCCTTTCCTCTCAAATTCCTTCCTTTCTTCTCCATTCCTTCCTTCTCAACTCCCCTCCTCTATTACATCTCACATTCCCTACTTCCTCCCTTCCTTTCTTGCTTTCTAGTTCCTAACTTCCTTCCTCCCTCCCTTCCTTGTTTTCTTTTTCTCCCTACTTTCTTTCCTTCCTTCCTTCCTCCCTCCCTCCTTTCTCCCTTCCTCCATTCCTTCCTTCCTTCCTTGCTTTCTTCTCCCTACTTTCCTTCCTCCCTCCCTCCTTCCTCCCTTGCTTCCATCCTCCTTCCTTCTCAACTCCCCTCCTCTATTACATCTCACATTCCCTACTTCCTCCCTTCCTTTCTTGCTTTCTACTTCCTAACTTCCTTCCTCCCTCCCTTCCTTGTTTTCTTTTTCTTCCTACTTTTTTTCCTTCCTTCCTTCCTCCCTCCTTTCTCCCTTCCTCCATTCCTTCCTTCCTTGCATTCTTCTCCCTACCTTCCTTCCTCCCTCCCTCCTTCCTCCCTTGCTTCCATCCTCCTTCCTTCTCAACTCCCCTCCTCTATTTCATATCACCTACCCGACTCTGTCCCCTCCTTCCTTTTGTCCCCCTTCTAACTTACTTGCTTTTTTTCACTCCACTTTTCCTTTCTTCCCTTCCCTCTATTCCTTGTAAGTAGTAGAGCATGAGGAGTATGGATCTGGAAAATCCAAGGACCAAAAAGACATGAAGAGGAAACCCAGGAGTCAATAGTGGGATCTGCTAAGACCCCAAAGAAAGTCTGTTTATGAGAAATACTCACAAGCTTCTTGTTGTTCTGCTCTGCAACCACCAACAGAGCCTTCAGACGATTCCCGGCCCCGCTTTGGCTTAGGTAGGTAGCCAGCAGTCACACTCCTGGTGAGATAGATCAGTTCCTGGGAGGGGACTGTGCTGAAATTAGAACCTCCCAAAAGAGGTGTAAACAATAGTATAAATGGTAGGTGGAGTTTAAAAAGGAGAGGTAGTGGTTGGCTTATCACTCCCGGAGAATACAAGTCATTGTACAGGTCCTTCTCAAAAAATTAGCATATTGTGATAAAGTTCATTATTTTCTGTAATGTACTGATAAACATTAGACGTTCATATATTTTAGATTCATTACACACAACTGAAGTAGTTCAAAGCCTTTTATTGTTTTAATATTGATGATTTTGGCATACAGCTCATGAAAACCCAAAATTTGTATCTCAAAAAATTAGCATATCACGAAAAGGTTCTCTAAACGAGCTATTAACCTAATCCTCTGAATCAACTAATTAACTCTAAACACCTGCAAAAGATTCCTGAGGCTTTTAAAACTCCCAGCCTGGTTCATTACTCAAAACCGCAATCATGGGCAAGACTGCCGACCTGACTGCTGTCCAGAAGGCCATCATTGACACCCTCAAGCAAGAGGGTAAGACACAGAAAGAAATTTCTGAACGAATAGGCTGTTCCCAGAGTGCTGTATCAAGGCACCTCAGTGGGAAGTCTGTGGGAAGGAAAAAGTGTGGCAGAAAACGCTGCACAACGAGAAGAGGTGACCGGACCCTGAGGAAGATTGTGGAGAAGGACCGATTCCAGACCTTGGGGGACCTGCGGAAGCAGTGGACTGATTCTGGAGTAGAAACATCCAGAGCCACCGTGTACAGGCGTGTGCAGGAAATGGGCTACAGGTGCTGCATTCCCCAGGTCAAGCCACTTTTGAACCAGAAACAGCGGCAGAAGCGCCTGACCTGGGCTACAGAGAAGCAGCACTGGACTGTTGCTCAGTGGTCCAAAGTAGTTTTTTCGGATGAAAGCAACATTTGCACGTCATTCGGAAATCAAGGTGCCAGAGTCTAGTGGAAGACTGGGGAGAGGGAAATGCCAAAATGCCTGAAGTCCAGTGTCAAGTACAGGTCAGGCGCTTCTGCCGCTGTTTCTGGTTCAAAAGTGGCTTTACCTGGGGAATGCGGCACCTGTAGCCCATTTCCTGCACACGGTGGCTCTGGATGTTTCTACTCCAGACTCAGTCCACTGCTTCCACAGGTCCCCCAAGGGCTGGAATCGGTCCATCTCTACAATCTTCCTCAGGGTCCGGTCACCTCTTCTCGTTGTGCAGCGTTTTCTGCCACACTTTTTCCTTCCCACAGACTTCCCACTGAGGTGCCTTGATACAGCACACTGGGAACAGCCTATTCATTCAGAAATTTCTTTCTGTGTCTTACCCTCTTGCTTGAGGGTGTCAATGATGGCCTTCTGGACAGCAGTCAGGTCGGCAGTCTTACCCATGATTGCGGTTTTGAGTAATGAACCAGGCTGGGAGTTTTTAAAAGCCTCAGGAATCTTTTGCAGGTGTTTAGAGTTAATTCGTTGATTCAGTTGATTAGGTTAATAGCTTGTTTAGAGAACCTTTTCATGATATGCTACATTTTTTGAAATAGGAATTTTGGGTTTTCATGAGCTGTATGCCAAAATCATCAATATTAAAACAATAAAAAGGCTTGAACTACTTCAGTTGTGTGTAATGAATCTAAAATATATGAAAGTCTAAAGTGTATCAGTACATTACAGAAAATAATGAACTTTATCACAATATGCTATTTTTTTTGAGAAGATCCTGTAACTTTATAGATTAATTGAAGTATTTTATTGGCCAACAAAAGGGATCAACAACCCGTTTTACAGGTATCGCCATTTCTTCAGGTCAACAATATCAAAAACCTGCCAACATTTGTAAACATAAAATTACTTTATAAAAACTCATCATTTTTGGCCACCACTTTGGCCAACTTCTTGCTTTGGCCATAACAAATACAAGATCAGCTTAGTTTCAAACAAACAACTAACCTACCATATTATATATCAACTGTATCTACTACTTGGAAAAAAACATGTGAAATAAAATATATTTTTAGTTAAATAAATAAAGTTTAAATTATGAATAAAATAGGTACCCCCAAATAACATGTTTCACTGTCAGTTTCACAAATTATTATTAGATATAGGTATAGATTTGTAATCCTGGAATTCCATAGAGAGGACACACAGTTCCTCCCACATATCTGATGCACTTCCTGTGGGATTGCATTAAGATTGCGGTAAAATCACAGTGATTGCAATTTTTTTAAAAATCGTGATCACTGTGATTTTACTGCAATTTTAATGCAAATCAATTTTTTTTTAAAAAAACAGCTCAGACAGAGCTGGATGGTCAGAAAAGCGCTCAGAAAGTGCTCACAGCGTGTCTCAGGCCTAAAGGAGTGTTTAGTCATCATATGTGCAACAAAATAATAAATATAATCATAAGGACCCACCTCATATGAATTCAAAGTAAAAGTTGTAAATACAGGTGATATATGGTAGGTTAGCTGTTTGTTTGTATGGGTTAACTTTTGAAGCGAAGGTGATCTTTTATACATTATGAATTTTTACACTGTAATTATATCTATAAAGTCATGTGGGCTTTAGAGGTGGCCTCAACAGTTAGCCGGTGAGCAGTATACTGCGAACATCGGCTGTTTGCATTCGCGGTGAACAGCGAAGATTTGGCGTGTTTGATTCGCCCCCTTTACATCATCATTGAGCTAAACATTTACCCCTTACCTCACAGTCAGCAGACACATGGCAGTCAATCAGCTAGCACCCCTTCCTGGACCCCTACCCCCCCTATCAAAAGCAGATGTGGTGGCCATATTGGATCAATTTCTCTGCTGGCTGCTGACTGTTAGTGAGAGCAGGGTCAGACTTGCTGCAGATAGGTAGGGAAAGCATTAGCTAGGCCTGTGTTCTTTTTCCTCACTTGCTGTGAAAGCACCCCAAACAGCCCTTTTAAGGTCTGGCACATCAGTCTCCTGTATTTTTTGTGTGTGACACTCCACAGCCCACTGACTCCCAGAGCTGTGTGCACACTACTGCTATTACCTCATTAAGTTACAGGCACAGAACCCCTCCAGTGCATTATTATTTCACTGAATTATTTATTTATTATTTATTTTAAGTATTTATATAGTGCCGACATATTACGCATTGCTTTACAGAGTATATTGTCTAGTCACTAAGTGTCCCTCAGAGGGGCTCACAATCTAGTCCCTACCAAACTCATATGCCTATGTATGTATCATAGTCTATGGCCAATATAGGGGGAAGCCAATTAACTTATCTATATGTTTTTGGGATGTGAGAGGAAACCGGGGTGCTTGGAGGAAACCCACACAGACACGGGGGTTTGTATTCTGATAGTACTATTGCATTTCTTTGTGTGCGACACTCCACAGCCCACTGACACCCAGAGCGGTGCATAATGTGATTTCTGCCCTTTAGGGATTAAAACCCGACTTTGCGTCAACTCCGTCATTTTTGGTGATACTTTTGCCATGGATCCCCCTCTGGCATGCCACAGTCCAGGTGTTGGACCCTTGAAACAACTTTTTAATCACTTTTGTGGCTTGTAAGCTTATACGTTTTAAAATTTTCCTGCCCATTGAAGTCTATGGTGATTCATCAGATTCGCCTGTTTGCGAACATTTGCGGAAGTTCGCATTCACCATTTGCAAACAGAAAATTCTATGTTCACAACATCTTTAATGGGCTTGTATTCTCCAGGAGAGGTAAGCCTCTCCATCCACCAGTGATACATTGTAAGAAGGTTTTCATGCAGGTTTGCTCTGATCTGCAGTGGAGAGGAGAGGAGGGCAGGAAGTACAGTTCTGACAGCTTTATGTTTACTGGCAGTGGTGGAACTAATTCATGACTCCTCACAAAACGTTGATGCCCCCCCCCCCCATATGTTCGCACCCCTTCCCTTGCCTCCCCTTGGTGCCCTTCATGGCCTTGGGGCTCATCTCACAAGGGTCATGACACAAGTGTGGACCTCATGATCTTCAAACTACAGATGTCGCAAACATAGAATTTTCCGTTCGCAAACAGCAAAATGCGAACTTCTGAAAATGTTCACGAACAGGCGAATCTGGCAAACCGCCATAGACTTAAATGGGCAGGGGGATTTTGAAACCTACAAAGACTGTTTCTGGCCACAAAAGTGATGGAAAAGTTGTATCAAATCAAAGGGTCTAACACCTGGACTGTGGCATGACGGAGGGGGATCCATGCCAAAAGACTCACCAAAAATGACGGAGTTGACCCAAAGACCCAAAATCACATTATGCACAGCTCTGGGTGTCAGTGGGCTGTGGAGTGTCACACACAGAGAAATGCAATAATACTATCAGAATACAGTGAAATAATAATGCACAGGAGGGGTACTGTGCATGCAACCTAATGAGGCAACAGCAGTAGTGTAAGCACAGCTCTGGGTGTCAGTGGGCTTTGGAGTGTCACACAAAAAAAACCACAGGAGACCGATGTGCTAGCCCTCAAAAGGGCTGTTTGGGATGCTTTCACAGCATGTGAGGAACAAGAACATAGGCCTAGCTAATGCTTTCCCTACTTATCTGCAGTGAGTCTGACCCTGTTCTCACTCACAGTCAGCAGCCAGCAGAGAATGAATCCAATATGGGCACTGCCATTTTGATAGGGAGGTGGGGTGTCCAGAAGGGGGTGCTAGCTGATTGGCTGCCATGTGTCTGCTAACTGTGAGGTAAGGGGTCAAAGTTTATCTCAATGATGATGTATAGGGTGCGAATCGAACACACCAAATGTTTGCCGTTCACCACAATTGCGAACAGCCGATGTTGGCAGAATACTGTTTGCCGGCAAACTGTTCGGCCATCTCTACTTCACACTCATAACAAGTGTAGCCACAAAAACACATGATCTGAAGTATAGTCCCCGGTATCGGAGGAAAGGAAGGTCAGTAGATGGGGTCCCCCACAGCTCTGGGACCCTCTTCGATCGCAAGGGCAACTCCCCTCTAGTTCACTGGGTCCCTTCCTGTCCTGCTAACTGTAAGGGTTAAAGATTCAGTAAGATTCAACAATAAAATAAAGGCACGCTTAGAGGTGTTAATGGCGTGCTGAAGATCTGTGGCCTGTTTAAATTATGCAGCTAAGCTGTTTTTTCCGCTACGAGATCTTCTTTACCATCGACTTCTATATTTTTAGAATAGGAATTCTAAAGATACGAATCATAAAAAATGCATACAGCAGCTGCAGGAAACCACACATCAACAACTAGCAGCGCTGGATTGCAACGCCGACAACATAGCTGAACTCTACGGATAAAAATTGAGACAACATCATTAGCGCTGACAGCACGACACAGGGGTCAACGCTACATTCATTAAATAATGTGTGTCATGCACAGAGAGGTCTAAGGCTCGCCAACACGGAGGTCACAATATTTTCTATGTATTGTCTATCTGCCCCACTCCCTAACAGCACCCTCTGCTACTGAACGGTGCTAATTCTTAAAGAGGTTGATTATAAAAAAACACAAATCTATCTTCAGACGTTATGATCCTGGTTGAGTCTTGCCTTCATTTCCTTCCCGCGACAAGTGTAAACAAGAGAGATTGATTGTCAGATGTGGTCCAAAGTAATCACATTTTAATGATCCAAAAACAGAGATTTATTGTGCTATCGGCCGCGATAATAAGCAATTGTAAATCTATAGCCCATGCAGAGAGGCGCAGAAGGGTCCGTGACCGCAGAGGACGTTGCATGCACTTGAAAACTCTCAGGAATGGTCACTGAAAAATTGGCAATTACAGATGGAGCTGGGACATTTGGCCGGGAAAGTTTAGGCACCACCACAGGCAACCATAGAAATTGTGGCTGTAAGGGGAAAATAGCGGGCGGTGCAAACTGCGGCTACAGATAGCAGGCATTCGCACCCGCTATTTGTAGCTGCAGTTTGCATAACAGGCGGCCACTATCTTATTAGATGCCTCCAGCACCCACACTTCCCCTTATAGCCGCTATTTGTATGGGCACCTATGGCGGTGCCCAAACATCTCAGACGCCCAATATTTTGGTCTTTTTGTTTTGCGACACCGGGGCATACAGTATATATCGGCATACATTTGTGGCCAGGGGAAAGTTACAGTTAGGCATGGTTGGGGGAGTTGGTTAGGGCCAGGCATTGGAGGGGGGCTGAATTAGGCATCGGAAGGAGGTTAGTTAGTATTAGCTGTCAGTGGGGGGGAGGGGTTAGGGGCTAGGCATTGGTAGAAAGAGGGCTCTGTGTGAGAATAGTTAGGTTTATCGCTAGTATTATGTTGATGAAATTGGAATATGCACTGCAAAAAAGTAAAGTATCTGTAATTCTTCTGATATTCTACTAGTTGTTATCTCTGTCAGCCAAATTTCCCTGACACCCATTGTGCATGTACACATTACGGATAAGCTTGCTTGACACACATTATCAAATAATTATCCTTAAATTGGGAAGTCACCATAAAAATTTTCAACGCCAACTGGTCTCAGTGTATTACGTGATTAAAAATGCTAATCCTGCATTCGAAACTTGCAAAACTTTTTCTGCTATTATGGTTTAAGGTTATGGTTTGGAGTTATCATATACCTTAGGAGCACTGGCCCTTTAATTTCCATTGCCAAACAGTTGCACGCTGGGAGGGGGGGGGGGCTTTTTATCTATAATATATTCCTCCTCTTCCCTTTATTTCCCCCTCCTTCTAATGACATAAGACAGTGCACTTCCTAGTATAGACCTCAGTGGGAGTGTCTGAAGACTCTGGGAGGAGGACGGGTAACAAATACACAATTAGCAAGAGGAGAAAAAAAGAGTGAGGGAGGAAATGATGTCAGGATTAGCTTCATTCAAAGCTAACCAAGATGGAAACAGTCTAGAATTGGATTCTCTGCTTTTCCATTATAAAATGTGCAGGAATCATAATGTGAACAGTACAATACATCTGTTATGTAACTAGAACTAGTATTGATCTACTTATACATTATGCATTTTGTATTTCTAGATTAGCATGTGTGTCACGTGTTCTTTAAAGCATCTTCTGCATTGTAATCATACCCCAATAACCCATAAGACTGATTAGAAATATAAGATTTAACCTCCCTGGCGGTAATCCCGAGTATAGCTTGGGCTAGCCGCTGGGAGCTCAATGCGCGTTGTTCTCCTTCCTCTCCTCTGAGGCTCTGAATCACCGTCATCAATCTCGCTAAAGAGTTACACCGCCACCTGGAGGATGGAGGTAATATTGCAGCGCTGAAACCCAGGGAGGTGAGTGAGAGAAGGTTGCGCTGCAGATACTCTGGCGACATGATTTTTTCCTGATTTTAGGGTCTGAAACATTTTAAAAAAGACCCTAAAATGCGGAAATAATCATACCGCCAGGGAGGTTAATGATGTAACTTTTTTCCTTCCCACGTTGTCACTTCCCTAACAGAAGGCATTGAGGGAGCCTGAGCTCTTGTAATATCTTCTTCCAAAAAACTATCAAATGCTTATTAAAGGAACAATATCAATTAACATGTTTTTTTTTTCAATTGAGATAGGAAATGTTTGGGAAGTGCTGCTAAGTACGGGTGTATACATTTGATTTCTTATCTCTTTGTTTACTGTTATCTAATTCCTTTCACACTTTTCTGATGGCAGTCTTCTGTAATCTGATGCCAGACTAAGTCATGCGGGGAGGGGGGTAATTCCTTCACAGTGCATCTGTTAACCCTGTGTGTGCAGAGAGTCAGAGACAGGCAGAGCTTTCTCTTACAGAGAGCAGAGGAAATGTATCTTATGTGCAACATACACATTTGTAATTGTGTGTGAAACCTGATACCTGACAGGCTTTTGTTTATATATAACTTTGCTTCAATATTACACTGTTCTTAGCATGTCAGACTGCAGACATTCATACCTTTGCAAATTAGACATTCCAACTGTAGCTAAAATCATACACACAGTGAATTACAGCTTTTGCCTCTGATATTTAACATGAAAGTAGGAAATATGTTTACACAGCTACTTAGCCATTATTTGTACATTGTCACTTTAGAACGCTTGGTTTGATAGTGTACCTTGAAGTAAAGGCTTTCATTTACATTTACGCCCCTTTCACATTCATAATTTTTTTGTGCTGCATTATCCTTTTTGCACGCAGGGTAACACAACAGCAAAGAATAAGGCCCAGTACACAAAATGCGAAGCTTCTGATTCGCCGATGACACACCGCAAAGCCAACAGCGTGTTTCCGTGTGACATCCACAGTGACACAGCGGTAACAGAATGCTTTAAAGTCAACGCAAGGCAGAAATTTGTTGCCGACCTTGCAGCACTCAAGCACGGAATGACCCAAATATGATGGGTAAGCTGGGAAATCGAGTGATGTACTTACGGGAAGTACGTCACTGGGTGAGGGGCGTCGACGGGTGGTGAAGAGCGTGCGGGGTGATGTGTAAGCGGCATGCGGGGGGAAGGGGGGGGGCAGCACTGTGCACACACATGTCTATCTAATCATGTCACACGTCACTTCGGGTATCCTTTAAGATAAATCACCTATGATAGCAATTTTGTTGCCATGGAAAATTAATTTGAAGAAAATATTTCACTGTTATCACAAATAAATACATGAGCAGAACGCTAACAGAATGACTTTTGTTTGGTCCATTACTAATAGCTAACACGAGGTTATCTCACCATTACACACTATTAGCAGCATTCCAATTAACTGATATTATCTCTCTGGAGCTTGCATATGACTAAGCTGGATTACATACTGTCTGGTAATACAACACAATCCTGCCCTCCGTAACCTCGGAGTTCCAAATGACCATTGTTATCTATTAATAAGCAGTGATAAGCTGCTTCGCTAAATAGAATCAATTCTACTACAATTCTACTACACAACTGGCGTCTTCGTTTAACCACTTAAGTACCAGCGGTCTCTGCCCTCTTAAGGACCAGAGACCGCTGGTAGAGAAACTGTGGAACCCCGACGAATCGCCGCAACCGCCACACGTTGGTAACCTGGGCCACCCACTCCTGTTCCTGTGAGCCGGTCAGGAGCCGCTTTCATTGGATGCTGACCCTGTCTTTGAATGTAAGCCAATGGGAGTTGTTTACATTGATAGACACGGCTCCTGAACGGCAGTGATGAGCGAAAATGCAAATATTCTTTTCGCCGAATTTTCGCCGAAAAAAGCACTAATTTATTTTCGACATGCGAATTTTCGATTAAATATTTTCGCGTTAATTTTCGCATAATGCCCGTTATTTTCGTGTTAAATACATAGTTTATCGCGTATGTATTTCCGCGTAGTCATAGTACCGCTATACGAAGCTTCGCCCGCTACACGTAGTTAATGTATGTATTGCAAAGTCAACTATGCGTGCGCCGTGCGGTAACTGCGTCTATACGGATCATTGCGCATGCGCAGAAATATTATTGCCTTCTATACGTATAGAATTCCGCATTCGAAGGTGGAATGTACGCATGTATTAGTTCGCCCATGCGCATATTTAGCGTGATATAGGGCATAAGTGTCCACATACAGCGGATTATTGCGGACATTTTTCCGCATAAGGGCATAAGCGTCCGCATACCGCAAAGTTCCTTTAATTTTCGCTGCTGGTCAAAAACGCAAATATTTTTGAAGATTTTTGCAAAAAATAGTCAAATTCGAAAATGGGACTTTCGATGCGAAAATGATTTAGGCGAAAATTTGCAAGCAACACTGCTGACCGGCTCACAGGGCTCTGCATGCATAGAGACAGGCAGAGCCAGTGCGCTGTGCGCTGTGGGATTCAGCGGCGAGATCAGCGGCAGCGATGAAGACAGCAGATGCTCGCAACAACGGTGAGTTAAAATCTACGCCCTGGCAGCCCCATAGCCATCAAAACAGGGCGTAGATTTCAACTACGGCGGTCCTTAAGTAATTACATCGGTACTCCAGACAAAATATTTTCAGTACAAATGTGTAACAACAGGTTTTTAAATTTCTCTCTCATTTCCATAAAGAGTTGAAAGTAGAATAAAAGCATGACGGGGAAAAAAAGCCCTTTATTATTCCAAATCAACCATAAATACTTACCTTTGGATAATCTCATGCCAGTAGCCAGTGTCCTCGGGAATGTCCTGCACTAATATCCTCTGATACCCAATAAACGAAATAGAGCACTGTTCTGCCCCCACCCCCCCGACCACTAGGTGGGGCTTTTGTGGATTCTCACTGGCCAAGAAAAGCTTTTATGAAGCTCTCATGTCCACCAAATGTGAAGTATGAGAGGTATTTTTACTCCCTTTCAATCATTTTTTCAACAATTGTGGGTCCGTCTTCCAAAAATATTTTGAAAGCTTCAGCTAGTGCAAGAGTGGACCAAGCACTACTTTAAGCACCTGGGGCATTTCAATAGCATATTCAAAATGCAGGCTAACAATGTACCTCTTTTACCTCTTCTTTTTACCTTTAAAATCTTAGCAGAGTATTTTAAGACCCTACTTTCGAGGCCTGCCCGGCTGATGTAATTATTTCATTGCATATATTAGCAAAGGGCACACAAAAGCTTTCATCTGGGGAAAGGGGAGGGGTAGCACACTATGCTTCAAATAGTTTAGAGAAGTCACAGATGCTATCTTCACACCGGCCCCCGGATAAATAAATGCAGCTAGAAGGAGATGGGTGGAACATAGCAGCTCTAATAGTTATTGGAAGCTAGGAGAAACTGCAAGAAAAAAGTGGAGCTTGGTTCCCTTTAAGAGATGAAGAAAGTCAGACATATAAATGATTAAATCTGTGGAGACACACTCAGCACCAAGGTCAGCTCCCGTACTGTACTGCTTGCATGCGTGAGAACATGTGTAGCATACTGTCCAGCCCCCTATTTCCTCTCAGCCTATCACATGTTTAGCTTGCAAGCAGTTCAGGAATTTTCAGCACCATGGACAGCGCCCTCAGCACTGAATGCTACCAGGAGGCAGCTTTTTTCTCAGAGGTGTCAACTGTAAAGTAACCTAAAGAGGAACTTTAGCGAAAAGGGGAAAAAAAGAAATCAATACATTGTAAAGTGAGAAGTAAAAAATAGAGAGATCAAGAAATGATTTCTTTTCGCCATTTCATTTGTTGATATTGTTTAATTCACAAAAAGCCTACATCTTTACTACTGACAGACACTGCACCAACTGCCATTATCTATAACCACACCCCCTAACAATGCGATAGGCTAAAAGTTTTTTTTTTTTTTAAACATATACATATGCACAGAGGGAGATATTGCTTGCTTGGCAGTTGGAAACAGCTGTTATTTCCCACAATGCAACAGGGTTCACAGGCAGGAGACTCTCAGGACCTTAGTCCTGACTAGAGTTGGCCCAAACCTCCGATTTTCGGTTTGCAAACTTCCACGAAAGTTTGGTTCGCGCAAACTTTTGCGAACCGTAATAGACTTCAATGGGGAGGCGAGCTTTGAAAACTAGAAACACTTATGCTGGCCACAAAATTGATGGAAAAGATGTTTCAAGGGGTCTAACACCTGGAGGGGGGCATGGCGGAGTGGGATACATGCCAAAAGTCCCGGGGAAAAAATCAGGATTTGACGCACAGCAGTGTTTTAAGGGCAGAAATCACATTGAATGCTAAATTGCAGGCCTAAAGTGCTTTAAAACATCTTGCATGTGTATACATCAATCAGGGAGTGTAATTAGAGTACTGCTTCACACTGACACACCAACTCACTGTGTAACGCACCGCAAACAACTGCGGGCAGAGGTGCTGTGTGGGGGGTGACTTAGTCTCGGGGCAGACAGTCACACAGCGTGCAGGCAGAGATGCAGTGTGTGGGGAGTGACTTAGTCTTCGTTCGTGCAGTAGCCCTCCGGGATCCATTCTTCATTTATTTTGATAAAGGTCAGGTACTGAACACATTTGTGACTTAGGCGACTTCTCTTCTCAGGGACTATGCCTCCAGCTTAGCTGAAGGTCCTTTCTGACAGGACGCTTGCGGCAGGGCAAGAGAGAAGTTGTATGGCAAACTGGGACGGCTCTGGCCACAGGTCAAGCCTGCACAACCAGTAGAGCAAGGGTTCATCGCTGCTCACAGTGTCTATATCCACTCTTAAAGGGAAGGTTCACGCAGGAGCTGTAAAAAATAGAAATCCAAATCCACTTACCTGGGGCTTCCTCCAGCCCGTGGCAGGCAGGAGGTGCCCTCGCCGCCGCTCCGCAGGCTCCCGGTGGTCTCCGGTGGCGAGCCCGACCTGGCCAGGCCGGCTGCCAGGTCGGGCTGCTTCTGCGCTCCAAGTTGCGTGTCATTTGTGCGCGTTGACGTCATCGGACGTCCTCCGGGCTGTACTGCGCAGGCGTGGCAGGGTGGCGAGGGCACCTCCTGCCTGCCACGGGCTGGAGGAAGCCCCAGGTAAGTGGATTTGGATTTCTATTTTTTACAGCTCCTGCGTGAACCTTCCCTTTAAGGCCAGGTAGTCGGCTACCTGCCGGTCCAGGCGTTGGTGGAGGGTGGATCCGGAAGCGCTAAGGCGAGGCGTTCGACTAAAGAATGGTATATGCAGTGAGTATTACAATGTGCACCTGTCACACACAGACAGGTACCGGACAGGCACAGTGACACTGTGTGCGCTCACGTAGGTGGGTGGGTGCACTGTGAACAACAGGTAGGTATATGCAGTAATGGGTATTACAATGTGCACCTGTCACACACACAGGTAGTAGTCACTGAATGTGCTGGGCCTGGCAGTGGCATACACAGTAGGAATTAGCAAGGCTGTCTATGCAACACAAGTGTCAGTGGGACATATAAAAAATATAGATCACAAGAACAAGATTAGCTCTCAAAAGAGCTGTTGTGGGGTGCTATATTAGCAATAAGAATCAGCAAGGAGCAAACTAAGAAGCCTACAAGAGCCTAACTAAGCTTTCCCTATGAGAGTCTGCAGCAGCTATCCCTTCACAATTTACTGCAGGCACACGAGTGAGTAAAAAGCCTGACGTTGCCTGCCTTTTATAAGGGGGGGAGTGGCTCCAGGAGGGAGTGTAGCCTGATTGGCTACAATGTGCCTGCTGACTGTGATGTAAAGGGTCAAAGTTGATCCTCATGATGCACTATTGGGGTGAACCAAACTTCCGAAAAAGTTCCCCATCTCTAGTCCTGACATCACACTGTGGGAGGGGGTTTACCACAATATCAGCCATAGAGATCCCCCTGATGAAATGGTCAAGAAAAGGTAAATTTTCTCATGATTTCTCGTGGGAAAAGGAGGTATTATTAGTTACTGATTGGGCTGAAGTTCAAGCTTTGGTTACAGTTCCTCTTAAATTAGTCATTTTCCCTTTCATAACTTACTTTGACTGTTCTAATGAATCGGTTTTAATATTTCTATGATATTTTTGGATTTGTTTATATTAATTTACACTTTTTACACAGCACTTTAGAGAAACTAAAAAAAAAAAAAAATTTGTACAGAAAAAATTCTGGCACTATCTGATGCAGCACTAATTGGTGAATGGGAATATATGTTTCCTGAGCTAATGCGATTGATTTTTACTATTAAAATTACTTGTATTATCTCATTTCATAGTGAAAAACACACTCTGTAGCATTATTTCAGAATCAAATATCTTCACCATAAATTGTGACTGGAACATAATCTAAGTTTTGTGATAAGCAGTAAGAATAGCCAAACAAAATTTACGTTTTTTATCTACAGTAGCACTTTTTATTTTTAAACTGAAATTGGTAAAACTAAGAAATATTTTTTTTTCTATTTTTTTCTTTGTTTTCCCATTAAAATTCATAGAAAACAAAATTGTTTGAGGGGAAAAAATGGCATACAATGGAAGCCTAGTTAGTCTTGAAAAAAAAATAATATATATATATATATATATATATATATATATATATATATATATATATATATATTTCATTTCTGTGTCCTAAGTACGGATAAAGTTATTTCTGATTAAATAAGGTCATAGCTAAACTGCCAAAACTGCTCTGGTCAATAGGTGGGAAAAAAGGTCTGGATGCAAAGTGGTTAAAGAGTAACTGTTAGGCATACAATGCAAAACTGCGGTAGTGCAGAGATTATAGACGGGAACTCCAGTGCTTGGAACCAATAGTAGGTGAGTCTGTGGGCACTACCTTTATTCCTCCCCGCTTTGCTCAGTAATAGTGCGGGGAGAAGAGGAGATGCAGAGGGGGGGGGGGGGGGGGCGGGGGAGTTTCAGCCTGTGGTACCAAGATGGCCCCTTCCACAAACAGAATTCTCCTCATTTACTATTTTAAATTCTCTGAAATCAAGATGTGGACAGTACAATACACCTGCTATGTAAGTAGAGTAAGTAATTATCTACCCGCATATGTGTGTTCTTTGTTTTTTTTTTCCAGGCATTCCAGGCTAATAGTTGCTCTTAAAACTTCCATCTGCAGCTGCTATAAAGCATTGTTAGGAAACTTGGTGGAACTGGAAACCATGGCAACAGTATACGGCTTGGTCTAAGAGAGCCCCAGAATATTTTTCTTTCTGTTTGTATCGTTGGTTTGCAAGTCTGTTCAGAGCAGGGAGTAAAACGTATCGTTTTCCTTTTTCACCCCCATTGTTTTGCTGTGTTTGCTATAACTAAAATGTTCATCAGGGATGGACAAGATCAGTTTCACAAAAAGAAAAAACTGTCCCGGAGTGTCCAAGAGGCTCGGGGCGCGACAGAGAGTATAAATCTACCCAGGGCAGACTGAGAATAGCACATTCCTGGCTCTGAACTCATTCAAGTCTCTCCTTTTATTGCCTGAAGAAGTGGATTGAAACCTGTGAAACGCATTGCATAATTCATTGGATTACCTTTGAATAAAGAAACCATTTTCAGTGAATACAGACTCTCAGGTCTGATTAGGGGAGGTAAGCCCACCACTACCTCCCTAATTGAAATGGTTTTTAACTATTTTATCCTTATCTGGTGCCTCTGTTCCAAATTGTCTGTTCATTGGGCCTGATTCACAAAGCGGTGCTAACAGTTAGCACGCTAGTGAAAAGCCCTTTATCACGCCTAAACTCAGTTTAGGCATGATAAGTTTAGGTGTGATAATTTTAGGCATGATAAGTTTAGGCATGATAAGTTTAGGTGTGATAAGTTTTTAGGCATGATAAGTTTAAGCACCAACTGGGTTAGCACCGCAGTGCACAGCTGATCAAAAGTTTTGCGCTAGCAAAGTCTGGTGCACTTTGCATAGAGTTTAATGGCGCTGCTTTGCGTGCAGGACTTTGCGCGTGATCTAAACTTATCTAAACTTATCAGGCCTAAACTTATCATGCCTAAACTTATCATGCCTACACTTATCATGCCTAAACTGAGTTTAGGCATGATAAAAATGGTTATCACGCCTAAAGTCTTTAACTGGGTTATCACCGCTTTGTGAATCGAGCCCATTGAGTTTTCTACTTCTACAGAGAGTAACATTCTTAACCAGAGTGGGGGTGGGGTCGAATCTCACTTCTTGCTATTTCATTGGTTACATGTGGGGTAACTCAGATTTGTGAGTATAATCTCAAATGAATATTTTTGTTATTGGTTGACGTCTTGCAGTATTTGGGTTATTGATTCCTTCTTATCTTCCAATTACCCAGGTCACCACTCTCACCATTGCAAGTTATGCTGCTCTCTGGCCTTCACAGACAGGAATTAGGAAGATGGAGTGTGCAGCATGCTCTGCAGCAGTAGAGGTGGCATTATGGGTAAGTTAACTTTTTCTGTTGCGGTCTGTGCCTCCTGACCACTCTGTCTCTGGGATAGTTTTTCATCTAATAAAACTGGTATAACTCATACCTAACATTCATTGTGCTTAGCCAAGGGATTTTGTTCATTTTTTGGGGTCGCTGGGTATGTTTTTGTGGCAATCTATAAAGGACAATTGGTCGATGGAGGCACACAAAAAGTATAAAAATTAAAAACAGTAAAAAAAAAGGCAAGGCACATTCGCCTTACTTCTCACATCGGTTTCAAAGGGTCAGACCCTAGTTCATGCTTTCATCACATCAAGGCTGGACTATTGCAATGTCCTCTATGCAGGCCTTCCAAATAAAGACTTACACTGCCTGCAGCTGGTACAGAATGCTGCCGCAAGACTGTTACCAAGCCAACCCCGCCATTGCCACAAAACACCAATCCTTTGCTCACTGACTATCCATAAAATGGAAAATGCTCTTCAAAATTGGTAGGCATTCAAATTTCTACCCGACTTAGGCCGTGGATACCTGAAGGATTTGTTTCAAGTGTGTAACCTCTCACAACCTCAGATCAACTGGATCAAATAACTTGACCACCCTCCAGAGTCCAACGAAAGACCATTGGAGCCAGAGCCTTCCGTCATGCTGCCCCTATCCCTTTGGAACACCTTGCTACACCCAATCAAGATAGATCTAACCCTGGAGGCATTACATTTAAAACTGAAAAGCCGCCTGGTTAGTCTGGCATTTATGATCACATAACTTGTTTCCCCTGTACACATCACTATGTACTGACCTGAGACAAGCTTATGCGCTTTGGGTCCTACGGGAGAAAATTGCTTTACAAATGTCTTGTTATGGTTGTGGTTGTTGTGCAATAAACTCTTGAATCTCGAAGTGAGTTATATTGGCTGCTTTGAAACCCACAGGAAAGGTTTGCCAACTATCCTCTCCATTTGTTTTAGTTTTATACTTTTTGGACACCCCCATCTACCAATTGTTATTTATAACACCTCTATTGGGACATTGTATTTTTAGCTTAGCGCTTGTGCCCAGGGCCTACCTTCCTCTCTGCAGTGTGACCGTCGAGGACCCTCACAAACCCAAAAAAGGGTAGCAGTTCTGCAAGCTTTATTGGTGGTTGCAGTTCTTTTGCAACTGTCCGTAAATGACTGTCTTTATATTATATTAATATCCTGGTGTTTTAATATATTGTACTATTGGCTCTTGTATTGTTTGTTTGGTTTTTTTTGGTCCATGGATTGCTTTTGCCCATCCTTCTCCAAATCTATAAAGGACCTATATTCATCTTTGCCACGTTCTGTTCTGTCAAACCCCACCAAGATAACATATTGGCAGGTGTTACCATTAACGGGAAACCCTGAGCAAAAAATGAGCCATACATCTCATCAGAAAACTACCCTAACTATGATCTGTTGACTTGCATTGCGGCTGCATACAGCTACAGCTTAAAGTGTTCAAAGCAGAAAAACTTGAGTTCTCCAACCCCTAAGGTAGTGGAAGCTATTTGGTGAGCTAAAGAGTGGCAATCAGGCTAATCGCCATTCACCACTTTATAAATAGGGTGATCGGCACTAAACCATTAAATAAACACCAACTACCAATTAGAAAGAAAGCAGCAGCAATCTTATACAGAACAGGTGATCATTTAGGCTAATAGCCGCTTTTAAAAAGCTTTTTGAAAAGTGACATTATTCTGAAGAAACAGCACATTATTGGTGAACAGTTTTTAAGGCTGTCGTTTTGGATTGCTCAATGTTAGTACATAAAAAACTCTTCATGGTAGATTTAGTGGTTTATTTCTTCCTCAAAAAACGTGTTGAACTTTACTATTTAATAAATCACCAGCTCAGAATTCAAAACTCCCATTATATTCTCCCTCAGTATGTATATACCAGGGCCAATGCGCAATTAACTTTTTTCTTTCTCCTTGGAGAAAGCTTTTCATCTTCTGTTTAAAATCAATTTTCAGTACTCTACAACTGAAAAATTAACAAAACGTAGCTGAAAAGTGCTTTAAAAATTATTTTGAGTATTTTCTTGCTTGTCGGTAGTTTAACCACCTTAGCGGTAACGCCGATCCGCGGCTAACAAGCCGCCCCCCCTGAGACCTCTGCGCAGCCTGGCCAATCAGTACCAAGGACTGCTGAGGGGTGGATCGGGACTCCCTCTGACGTCACAACGCCGATGACGTCATCATGATCATCGCCATGGCAACAGGGGAAGCCAAACAGGAAATCCCATTCTGAACGGGATTTCCTGTTTGCTCTGATCGCTGGAGGCGATCGGAGAGGGCGGGGGGATGCCGATACTCAGCGGCTATCATGTAGCTACCGTAGTCTTAAAAAATTGTGCTGCGCAGCCACCCTGGCGCAATCAATAGAACGCCAGGGTGGTTAAAGGGCATTTTATTGGTAACAAGGTGTGACAATTTCACCTAACCGAAATGGGAGCAAGATTTATAATGATCTCGCAGTGAATCGGGCTATATGGATTGGGCAAGAGATCTGGGGGAGAGGGGGGAGGCTTTGCTGTCCCTGTCTTCCATATCCCTCCCCCATACCATGTACCATGTGGACTGGTATAGTTCAGGGTGTAGAGCCCCACTCGGCCCAGGCTCTGCATTCTGGTTTTATGGTTGATAAGGGGTTAAAGGATACCAGAGCCCAAGCATAATTCAAAAAAAGGCATTGCGTCCTGTCAGGAGGGTCTGAGCCCTCACTTACCGCTCCATTCTTTTCTTCCTGTGTGCCACCATCAGGGCCGGATTTAGGGCAAGGCCACCTTGGCCATGGCCTAGGGCACCACAGGAGCAAGGGCAGCAAAGCAGCAGGCTAAACTGGTGCAAGCTTGCAAATGCTGCAATGCAGGGAGATCAAGCGAGCCTGACTGTGGTACTCTGCTGCTAGCTGCCTGTGTAGCAGCCACCTTGCTCTCTGTGCATGTTTGCATTGTGGCCGGCGGCTATGGACTTGGGCAGCATTGGAGATGGAAAGGAAGAGGAAGCTTCTGCACTGGAGACGGGCGGAGAAATGAGTGACACTGATGGCTGCTGCGGTGTGAAGATAAGCTGGCTACTTATACTGAAAGGGGGGCGGCTGGTGACAGCGGCCTTGGGCGGTAAAGAGTACAAATCCGGCCCTGGCCACCATCACCCACCCCCACATTAGCAGATCCAGACCCCAGTGTCCTCCATGCTAATACAGGGATTCTCCCCTCCCTGTGCCCGCGCGTACGTCATCTGCAGACGCGCCCGCTCACTCTTGTCCTGCAGGCGAGCACATCACTGGGCAGTTCCCTCTGCAGTTCCTGCTGTGAACTTCTATTTAAATTCTGTTCTTCAGCAACCCGAATAGCCAGCGAATCGAACACGGAGCTATTCAACCAACACTAACATTAACCCTCCATCTTGTCCAATTATTAACCACCCCGACCCCTTTTCAGCTCACCCACACATACACAAACTTAGTTGATTTCCACAGCTCGGCTAATAATAACCAAGCTCTGAAACTGAGATCTGGAGCTCAGCTGGCAATTACTAAACTTTGGAAGAACTCTGCCAATAATAGTCAGACTCTGGAACCAATACATTAATACTGGCACCCAACTAAAGCCCCAGCACATCTCAGCCAAAAACTTACATTCCGGTCTATGGAGGCGCCGCGTGGGGTGTAGCCAACAAGTTGTGTGCCAAAATCACCTAATCTGTCTCCTCCTTTCCCACTCACCAAAAAAACAAAATAAATAACTTCCATAAAAATGTCCATGTTCTTTACTGATTCAAAGCCATTTCCCAAATGTCTGCTTGTTTTAAAAATACCTCACATCACATACTTTGTGATTTTGATATCTTTGGTCTCCCATTTTTCTGGTTGAACTCGATGGACGTATGTCTTTTTGCAACCCAAATAACTGTAATTCTGTAACTATGTAAATATTAACAGCCCCCCAAGTAGTGATGTCATACAAACTGTGATACATTGGACAGCCAATAACTAATCAGTTTCCTCTTCTTTGGCAAGACAGGACTTCCAGTTGGTGGTTTTCAATGCTTAACCACTTAAGGACCAGGCCTTTGCAGCATGGCGATCAGACTTCCCCCCTTTTTTCCCCACCCGGGGGATGTCCTGCTGATCGCCGCCGGGTGCCTGTGATTTGCGGGGGGGGGGGGCTCCTCAAAGCCCCCCTCCGCAGTGATTCCCACCCTCTCTGCCCATACATGCTTCTCCCGCAGGCTATGGGCTGCGCAAGACAGATATCCGTCCTGCGCCAGATAGGATAGGTTTCAGCCTATCAGGCGGCAGCGATCCCCAGCCAATCAGAGGCCGGGGATCGCCGATCTCCCAGCGCCGTATGATGTAAACAGCGGGGATTTCTTCCCCGCGTGTTTACATTACGCGTGCGAGCCGCGATCGGTGGCTCGCAGTCTGTTCACGGAGACACCCTCCGGGAACTGACATGGAAAGGCCGCTCGTACGAGCGGCCATTTCCATGTAATACCACTAACGACCTGCCGACGCCTATCGGCGTTAGGCGGTCGTTAAGTGGTTTTAAAGCACATCCGAGGTGGCATGTGACATGATGAGATAGACATGGGTATGTACAGTGCCAAGCACACAAAGAACTAGGCTGTGTTCCTTTTTTCCGTTCCCTGCCTGAAAGAGTTTAAAATCAGGTATTCAAGTGACAGTTTCTGTCTGGGTTGGGACTGGGTCAGACTATAGCATAACCCTCACTGATAAGGAATTGCAGCCATAAAACACTTTCCATGCAGTAAATAGTTTCTGAGAGCAGGAAAGGGATAAAAGGGATCTATAGTTCATAGATTTTAGATCTAGCATACTTCAATGAATGTGTCATTGAGCAGAGACAATGAAACAGTAAAAACGTAAAAAGTTGATTTAAACATAAAATTAAACCCTGGGATAACTAAAAAAAAAAGTCATTTTTAGAAGGAGGAGGATAGATACAATTGTTTATCTCATTAGTTTATTTTCACCTCGGAAATCTTTGCCCATCCATATTACGTTTGCACTCACCTACTGAACAAGATCGGGTCTTCACTTTAATTAAATCAAAGTTCTTTTAACTTCCTACACAGCGAATATATAAAAAAAATTAATCTGATGTATCCCCTTATGATTTAATTCCAATCATTAGAGCGATGAGCGGATGAGATTTTTATTGAAGATGACAGTGCCACAGAACTCCTGGAAGGTAGATACACTTGGGCAGCTTCATACTGGAAAGCTGTAGACGGAAGCTTAAGGCCTGCAATATAAATCAAAGTCTTAAGTAGCGTGTGGGCTAGCAAGGAAGAGGACTGCGGTCTCAGCGGATGATCCCCATTCTATGGCCCGCTAGCTTTTGATTCGAATTGACAGTGACAATAAGATGGGAATAAGGTAGTCTCAGAAAGGAATGTGGCTAAAAAGTCTTCTGTTATTTGTATCAGCCTCGTTACAGGCGCTCTATTCCGTGGAGCATATGTCAAATCCGGCTATGCCCGACACATAGACTTACTCTACTAAAACATAATAGAGGGAGACTTAAAGCAAGACTCTAGTATGGGAAGAAAAAATGTGCAGAATAGACCCAGAGGTTACGTTCTACAGAAATAACCGCGCTAGAAAAATGTTTCGATTTCTGCATGTACTCCCTGGAGTCAGAAAGTGTTTATATATCTCATTAAAAGGTCTGAGTAGAGGCGGCAGAGCCGGCTAGGTGACACAATGGCATAAGGACAGGGCCAAAGGTCACCACCGTAATATACACCTACCTATGGGAACACTTTAAATGTATATATATGTGTATATATACACATACAGTACATACACTCACACACATATACATTAACATATATATATATATACAGAGGGTGCTGCAGCACACAACAGGAAAACAGTGACAGGGGCTCTTGGTTACGCTTTAACGCGTTTAAGCTCACCAACTGCGCCAAAGTGTCCCCGATCTGGTGAGTCCTACTCTAACCAGGCAAAAATGCTAGTTTTTATCAGCGTTCTAGTGGGAACTATGCCAAAAGCCCAGGGGTCAGCTAAATGGGAGAAATGAAATTAAAAACACCTCACCTTCTACTAGCTACTAACTGAACTATGAGCACCGCTCATTTATATGCTTAACTGTGCTAGAGGTGGGCGTGGTTATGCACGCTCACAGGGGAAAATAATATATGTCAGGGGATGAGCAGCACAAACCGAATTTTATGCAATACTATGCAAAGCATGCACGCAGCACTGGAGAACCCCAATCTCCATAAGAAATATATAAATACAGAGGGTGCTGCAGCACACAACAGGAAAACAGTAAACATTTAATTTCTCCCATTTAGCTGACCCCTGGGCTTTTGGCATGGTTCCCACTAGAACGTTGATAAAAACTAGCATTTTTGCCTGGTTAGAGTAGGACTCACCAGATCGGGGACACTTTGGTGCAGTTGGTGAGCTTAAAGCAGTAGGATCAGCCATACTATGCCACGGAAAAAAACACATATATAAGTAGATAAATACTTGACCTACTTACATAACACATGTATTATACTGTCCACGTTTTGATTTCAGTGAATGTTATATAGTAAATTATGAGAATTCTGTTCCTGGTGGGGGCCATGTCTTTTGCCCACAGTTAAGGCTAACTCGTGATGTCATTTCTGCCCTTTACTTTTTTTCTTGTCTCCTCCAATCGCTGAGCCGCCTCAGCCTTGCTTGTAAACACAAGTGAGCAAGGGATTAGGTTTCAGATAAGAAGCTGGCAGGGAAATAAAGGGAAGAGGAGGAATAGATTATAGATAAATAGAACCCCCAGCATGCAATTCTTTGGCACCGACTACTAAAGGGCCAGTGCTCCTTAAGTATGTGATAACTCCAAATCATAACAGCAGAAAAAGTGTTGAAAGTTTTGAATGCAGGATTAGCATCTTTATCACTTAATACACTCAGACCAGTTACTGTTGAAATTTGATTTTTATGGTGACGATACCGCTTTAAAGCGTAACCAAGAGCCCCTGTCACGGTTTTCCTGTTGTGTGCTGCAGCCCCTCTGTATTTATATATTTCTTATGGAGTCTGGGGACCTCCAGTGCTGCATGCATGCTTTGCATAGACTTGCATAAAATTCGGTTTGTGCTGCTCATCCCCTGACATATATCATTTTCCCCTGTGAGCGTGCATAACCACACCCATCTCTAGCACAGTTAAGCATATAAATGAGCAGTGCTCATAGTTCAGTTAGTAGCTAGTAGAAGGTGAGGTGTTTTTAATTTCATTTTTCCCATTTAGCTGACCCTTGGGCTTTTGGCATGGTTCCCACTAGAACGCTGATAAAAACTAGCATTTTTGCCTGGTTAGAGTAGGACTCACCAGATCGGGGACACTTTGGCGCAGTTGGTGAGCTTAAACGCGTTAAAGCGTAAACAAGAGCCTCTGTCACTGTTTTCCTGTTGTGTGCTGCGGCCCCTCTGTATTTAACCACTTGAGGACCACAGTCTTTTCGCCCCTTAAAGGGGAACTTCAGCCTAAACAAACATACTGTCATTAAGTTACATTAGTTATGTTATGTTCTGTGTAGAATAAATAATTTATTCTACACAGTGGCGTAGCTAAGAAGCTATGGACCCCGGTGCAAGTTTTACATTGGGGCCCCCCCAAACACTCTATACATAACAATTGATACGACGCACCAAAAACTGCCAATGGCAACTACAGTGTCAGAGATGCAAAGAGGCCTGAAGGCAGAAATGCTTTGAGCGTGTAACGATTTGTGTCAGCAAAGAACATAATTCTGATTATTAGTTGATCTGCAGTATCACCTATAAGGCAGATATATACCTGATTATAAGGTGATCTTCAGAATCACCTATTATACTGGTATATAAGCGCTGATGTGACAACAAATAGCAATGAGTGATTGGTCCAACAGTAGTACTGATAGCTTTGGCAATACCTCACCAGAGGAGCTGGTGGGTACTAACAGTACAGTGCCCCTCACCAGAATCAAGGGCCCTCTGGTGAGAGTAGAGTGGTCATACAGATTGGGTTCGGCAACAGACAGACAGATGCAGTACAAAATCAGGAGGCAGAGACAGGAAGGTATAAGCAGGCAGAGTCGGCAGCAAGATCAGATGGGCAGAGGTACAGAATCACTGAGCAGAAGAGTAGTCAGAATGAGCCAGAGTCATGCACAAATAATAACACAGTAATGTAAATCTTTAAGGCTATCAAACAATTCCTATCTTGTGTGAAATCCCCGGTTTCCTCCCGGATCAAAGCACACCGGAACTATCTAAGGGTCCGAGCGCTAACACAGAGTATTCGCAACAGCAGACAAGTTGCGAGTGATTCAGCTAGGCTTAAGTAGCAGAGGAGACCCCCTCCGGCACGCCCCCTCCTATCAGCCAATGAGGAGCGGCGAGCGTCTCCTCTGACGTCAGCCGACCGGCCGGTCAGCTGACGCGCCTCCTCCCCGCATAAAAGTCCTGTCTGTGCACGCGCGCACGTGACAAAGCAACCCTGTGTGCAACTGACAGACCCTTTCTCGGCGTGCTATACGCCTGAGGCACGGATACCCTGCTAGACAGCAAATTGGAGGCAGCTGCGGTCGGTGGTAGCGCTGTTCACCGCAGCAAATAGACAGTAATATCCCATGAATGAACTTATAAATGTGAATTAGATTGCCTCTAATTTATCAGCTTCTTATGCTAAATAAGCCCACGTTGTCCACCCTTCCTAAATGGGAACTTTTATCACTTTGAATAATTTAAGACGTTTTGAATCAAGATAGGCTAGCATTTATTGGCTAACGTAGAAGAAAAGCAGTGAGCTTTCAGCTATGAAGCCTTCATCAGACTTGACTTCTGCATACTGACAACATTTACCACACAGCTTAACGCTCACAAAACTGCTTTGTGGAGCGATTGCATTCACGTTTTTAACAACTTAAGCCCTCGGTCGTTTTCACTTTATGCATCCGAGCAATGTTCACCTCCCATTCATTAGCCTATAACTTTATCACTACTTATCACAATGAACTGATCTATATCTTGTTTTTTCTGACACTAATTAGGGTTTCTTTGGGTGGTACATTTTGCTAAGAGCCACTTTACTGTAAATGCATCTTAACAGTAAGAATAAGAAAAAAACTGAAAAAAAATCATTATTTCTCAGTTTTTCAGTTTTAAAATAATACGTGCCTCCATAATTAAAACCCACGTATTGTATTTGCCCATTTGTCACAGTTATTTCACCGTTTAAATTATGTCCCTATCACAATGTATGGCGACAATATTTTATTTGGAAATAAAAGAGCATTTTTTCCATTTCGTATCCATCACTATTTACAAGCTTATAATAAAGAAAAAAAAATATAGAAATATGTCATCTTTACACAGATATTTAAAAAGTTTAGACCCTTAGGTAAATATTTATATGTTTTTTTTATTGTAATTTTTTTATTATTATTAAACATTTTATGTGGGTACTTTTGGGAGGGTAGGATGTAAATAGTATTTGTTTTGGGTAAATATGTGTGTATTTTTTTTTTACATTTAGAAGTAGTTTTACTTTTTGGCCACAAGATGGCAACCTTGAGTTTGTTTACATGATGTCACTCTAAGCTTAACATGTACGCTTAGAGGGACATAGGAGGCAGAAAAAGCGAAGCTTCCGAGAGAAGCTGTCGCTTTTTCTGCGGTGGAGAGGAATCAGTGATCGGCACCATGGCCCGATTCATTGATTCCTGGGCTAACGATCCGCGGTCCGGGAGCACACGTGCACACGTGTGATCGGCCGCGGGAGCGCACATGTCCTCCTTGACGTAGTTCTACGTCAAGGAGGACAAAGTGGTTAAGAATAAATACATTGTATTTATTATTTTCCGGATCAAAGAGTGCACTTCCTTACTTGCATCAGGGAGTGAATTACCAAAACGCTCGGGAAAAAGGCGTCGGAAACCAATAACCCCCCCCCCAAAAAAAATTTGCCCACCCAAGTGCCTAAAATCGGAAAGAAAACTCCTCAAAATAAGCCCACCGTGGACGGACACCCGAGCCGAACGCAATGTGAACAAGGCATAACAGAGGTGTAAATTAAAACGCAAATACGAAGAGACGAACTCGATCAAACAAAATGCCATAGGAATGCATAAGAAAACATCTCCTGCACAATAGACGTTCCCAGCCTTGCCTCTTGAATAGTACCTGCCTCTCTGTTAGCAAGTTGCAGAGGGATTATTGTGCCATTAAATATAGATGCTATAAAAGGAAGCAGTTAATTCTGTGCTTTGCCTAATTAGCTAATGCCTCAAAGCGTCACACGATAGACGTTTCACAGAGATAATGTCATGGAGACTCCGAATCGACTGCCACATTCACTGAAATGCGGTAAAATAAACTCGTGTAGATGTAATAAGCAATTACGGCAATCAGAACATCTCCTTAAATGTTCTGTCACCTTGTGATCATCTGCCCCCCTTGTGCCATAAAAAACACGCGGCTTCAACCCTTCAAACCGGCTGTCCATCCTCGTCTCCCCATAACTGAATAAACAAGCATAAAAACCCCTTGTAAATGTGCATCAGTCACAGAAACAGTCCAAGAACGATTAGCATGCTTATAGAGACACTGTCAGGGATTGGGCAGAGAGCCTGGACCATCGTATCACCCAAGTGATTGACATGAAACGAGGGACCAGCTGATAGCGGGCAGAATCAACGCTAAGCATCCAAATCATGAGGCTCAAGTGCTGATGGGAACTGGCCACAGATGAGACCAGGCAGCAGACAAATATGGTTCAGGCAGAAAATCAGGGTTGGCAAGGAGGCAGGAGGTGGTCACGATACAGGTGGAGGATCCGGGCTGGAGGCAGAATAACTGGAGACAGGAAATGTGGGCGCCAAGCAGCTAATGGACAATTTGGACTCCCTTATAGGCGACAAAGCAAATATCGGCTATTAGGCGCCCAAAGCAGAAATTTTGGCGCTCAATAATTTTTGTAATCAAAATTACAATGTTATAGTTTTTGACATTTTTTATCATTTTGAAATTTAGAATGTTACAGATATGTATGAGAGCTCCCTGCCGCCACCCTTACCCTGCCACCCACTCTGCATGCCCTACCAAGCTTGACAGGCTGAGGGAGGCACACTTCCATAGCGGCAGGAAAAATGTGGCCCTGCAGCCAAATAAAGTTTGACTTTATTTGGCTGCTTAAGGGTTAATACTGTACCATAAGCAATGCAGCACTATCTGCATAGTTCCTCCCAGGGCCGGCGCTTCCATAGAGGCCGAGGGGGCAATTGCCCCAGGGGCCCCGCTTCCATAGGTGCCCCCAAGTGTCCCCCTTTGCCTCAAAGCATATGACTCATATGCCGAGATACCCCTGCTCACCAGCCAGATCCCCCCTTGCTTGCTTCCCCCCCCCCAGCGCGCTGCCCCAGTGCAGTGTAATAAAGTCAGGGAGAGAGACACACTCACCCCCCAAACGATCCAGGTGGTGCAGCTCCCGTCTTTCTGCCCTGTAGTGATTGTCCGTCACCTTCTGCTAATCCGTTCGGGCTCTAGTACCTGAGCAGAGAAGCAGGAAGTGAAGGACAATCACTACGGGGCAGACAGACGGGAGCTGCACCGCCTGGATCGTTCAGGAGGTGTGTCTCTCTCCCACTGACTTTATTACACTGCAGTGGGGCAACGTGCAGGGGGAGAAGTGCGCAAGGGGGGGATCTGGCTGAGGCAGCCGCATCGAAGGTGGGGGGGAGAAGTTGGGGTATTGGTGTTGAGGGGCCCCGGATTAATTTGTCCCGGGGGGCCCATCTTAGCTAGAACCGGCCCTGGTTCCTTCCCACCAAAGAAATGTATTTAGTGGTTAAGTTATTCCAGGGAGCTACTGAGAATAAAAGTTTTATCAGAAGAAGGGATAATGCTCGACACTCGCAGCATCGTGTCTGTTTGTGTGTCGCCTCTGTTGTTTACGTAATAGTTATTCTAGAACTTTTAAATCCCAGATGAGACTCCTCTTCCTGTGAAAATGAGAACGGTGATATTTTCTTTTGCTTTTTTTCAGGCTGCTATATATTTTTTTTCCTCCTCCTCGAGCAAAACAAATGCTAGGCGCTACTTTGCCATTTTACTTTGAGGTTCTGCAAATCCCACAGAGATTATGCAAATGTACTTAACTTAAATCCGCATTCTAACAAGTCTATTAGAGAACCGAAATATCACTTTCTATATTTGCCTTCCCTGCATCCGGGAGGGGACTCTGCGTTCATTAATATTCTCAATCATTTTATTTTGTTTCACTGTTTCATTTTTCTTCGTTCTTGCAAAAGGACTTTCAGAAGCGACTAATTGAAAAAAGCAAAAAAGTGTGTTGTTGTTTTTTTTCTGTTTCAATAAGGAATTTGCAAGTAAGATCTCACAGAAAGCATTTCAATTCAATATAATCACAAACCAGATATTTTTCTGTCACTTCAGACAAGCTGTTGCATCCTAAATCTGCCATAATAGATTATCCCCAACTTCTGCTTCTGGAGACTTGAGGAGGCTCTGTACTGGCTGCTGCCACTGTTTGCTTGGTTTGGCTTGGCCAGTACAGTAATTACATCGTATTTTATGTAAGATCATTCATGAAAGCTTACCCGTTCCAAAGTGAAGAGATACATAGCTTAAAGGGGCCCATAAACCTAACGATTCTCCCGCCGATATACAGCAGATTCGATCACTGTGATCGAATCTGCTGTGAAATCATTGCACAAACGCTGACAGAACGATCGATTTCCATCCGAAATCAATAGTTCCCGCCGATTCCCGTCGATCCGTCCGTGCGGAGTGCGTCTATAGCGGCATTCGAATGCCCAACGACCGACGCTAGCAGCAGTTTACCTGCTCCACCAGCGTGAGTCCCCTGGTCTCCGCTGTCTTCTTCTCCGCTGGGCTCTGAGTTCCGGCTGGCTTCACTTCCTGTCCCGGCAGGAAGTTTAAACAATGGAGCGCCCTCTACTGTTTAAACTTCCCCGGACAGGAAATAAAGCCAGCCAGAGCCCGGAGCCCAGCGGAGAAGAAGACAGCGGAGACCGGGGGACTCACGCCGGCTGGATCAGGTAAAGTATGCAGGGGGGGGTGGCAGCAGCGGCAGCAGCAGCTCCACAGATTTTGACCGGTTTCATGCTGAAATCGATACACAATCTGGTTGCAGTAAAGGCAGCCATACAATCCCTCTCTCTGATCCGATTCAATCAGAGAGGGATCTGTTGGTGGATCTGATGGCATCGACCAGTGTATGGCCACCTTAACCTCCCTGGCGGTAAGCCCGAACTGAGTTCGGGCTATGCCGCCGGGAGGCACCGCTCAGGCCCCGCTGGGCCGATTTGCATAATTTTTTTTTCTGTTACACGCAGCTAGCACTTTGCTAGCTGCGTGTAACCTCCGATCGCTGCCGCTACCCGCCGATCCGCCGCTATACACGTCGCCGCAGCCGCCCCCCCCAGACCCCGTGCGCTGCCTGGCCAATCAGTGCCAGGCAGCGCCGTGGGGTGGATCGGATTCCCCTTTGACGTCACGACGTCGATGACGTCGGTGACGTCATCCCGCCCCGTCGCCATGGCGATGGGGGAAGCCCTCCAAGAGATCCCGTTCTTTGAACGGGATCTCTTGATCTCTGATCGCCGAAGGCGATCGGAGGGGCTGGGGGGATGCCGCTCGGCAGCGGCTATCATGTAGCGAGACATTGTCTCGCTACATGAAAAAGAAAATTTTTTTTTTTTAAAAAACGTATTTGCTGCCCCCTGGCGGATTTTAATAAACCGCCAGGGAGGTTAAGAGAGGGAGGGCTCAGGATCCTATTGAGACTTAGAGATGTCACGAACATAGAATTTTCTGTTGGCGAATGAGAACTTTCGAAAAACGTTCGCCAACAGGCGAATCTGGCTAACCACCATAGACTTCATGGGCAGATGAATTTAAAAACCTACAAAGACTGTTTCTGGCCACAAAAGTGATGGAAAAGTTGTTTCAAGGGGTCTAACACCTGGACTGTGGCATGGCGGAGGGGGATCCATGCCAAAAGTCTCATAAAAAATTACGGAGTTGACGCAGTCGGGTTGTTTTAATCCCTAAAGGGCAGAAATCACATTATGTACAGCTCTGGGTGTCAGTGGGCTGTGGAGTGTCTCACACAGAGAAATGCAATAGTACTATCAGAATACAGTGAAATAATAATGCACTGGAGTGGTTCTGTGCCTGCAACTTTATGAGGCAACAGCAGTAGTGTGCACACAGCTCTGGGTGTCAGTGGGCTGTGGAGTGTCACATACAACAAAAACACAGGAGACCGATGTGCTTTTCCTCAATAGGGTTGTTTGGGGTGCTTTCACAGCAAGTGAGGAACAAGAACACAGGCCTAGCTAATGCTTTCCCTACCTATCTGCAGCAAGTCTGACCCTGCTCTCACTAACAGCAGCCAGCAGAGAATGAGTCCAATATGGACACCACAACTGCTTTTTGATAGAATGGTGGGGGTCCAGGAGGGGGTGCTGATTGGCTGCCATGTGTCTGCTGACTGTGAGGTAAGGGGGCAAACTTTGGCTAAATGATAATGTACAGGGGACAAATTGAATATGCCAAATTTTTGCTGTTTGCCGCAAATGCGAACAGCGGATGTTCACAGAATACTGCTTGCTGGCGAACAGTTTGGGCCACTAGTCACAACTAGAGATGTCCCGAACGGTTCGCCCGCGAACGATTCCAGGCGAACTTTAGGTGGTTCGCGTTCGCCGGCGAAGGTGAACTTTTGTGGAAGTTCAATTCACCCCATAATGCTCTATTGAGCAGCACTTTAACCCTCTACATCACAGTCAGCAGGCACATTGTCACCAATCAGACTGCACTCACTCTTGGAGCCCCCCCCCCACCTTATAAAAGGCAAGGTTCTCCTGTTGTTTTACTCACTCATCTGCCTACAGTAATTAGTTAAGGGACAGCTGCTGACAGACTCTGCTAGGGAGAGTTTAGTTAGGATCTTGTAGGTTTGTTCCTAGCTAATTGTTATTCGTTATACTCCCTCCCTCCTACCTGAGGGAGGTGAGTCTCATCTTCTAGGGAATTGTAGTATTTTAAAAGCCATCTTACGTCCCGTGGCTGGGAATTGAACCTAGGTCTCAGTGTGCGGTAGGTAACTCATTTAACCACTATACCACCAACAACACTACATGCTGAAGCCAGCCTAGCATGTACCATTATGATCAATCCAAGAGAAAAATTAGCTTGCTTAATCCACGGAATTGTACTATATCAAAAGCCAGCTTACATACCGTGGCTGGGAATTGAACCCAGGCTAGGAATTGAACCCAGGTCTCAGTGTGCTGAAGCCAGCCTAGCATGTACCATTATGATCAATCCAAGAGAAAAATTAGCTTGTTTAATCCACAGAATTGTACTATATCAAAAGCCATCTTACATACCATGGCTGGGAATTGAACCCAGGTCTCAGTGTGCGGTAGGTAACTCATAGAGATGAGCGTAATGACCTAATTACGATTTTGCGAAATTTTGCGTAATTAGTGTAATTACGATTATGGCCGTAAGTACATAATCGTAATGAAGAAGGATTTTGCGCGAAATTTCGCGTAAGCGTAATTTTCGCGTAATTTTCGCATTACAGTCGTATCATGCCGTAATTTCGCATTAACCGCTACCGTAATTTCGCGTTAAACCGTAACGCTCCGTATAATATAAAAAAGCCGCCGACTTTAAGGGTTAATAGCAAAGCCCCCTTAAATGCTAAGAGCCTCAAATTTGGAGAATATATTAAGGAGATCAGGAGGAATAAGAGGAAAAATTTTTTTTTCAAAAAGACCTTATAGTTTTTGAGAAAATCGATGTTAAAGTTTCAAAGGAAAAATGTAAACATTTAAAAACCCGCCGACTTTAACGGTTAATAGCAAAGCCTGCTTAAAGTTTAGGAACACCAAATTCCCAGGGTATATTAAGGGGATCAGTGGGAATAAGAGGAAAAAAAATTTTTTCAAAAAGACCTTATAGTTTTTGAGAAAATCGATTTTTAAGTTTCAAGGGCGAAAATGTCTTTTAAATGCGGAAAATGTCAGTTTTTTTTGCACAGGTAACAATAGTGTATTATTTTCATAGATTCCCCCAAGTGGGAAGAGTTTTACTTAGTTCGTTCTGAGTGTGGGAAATATAAAAAAAAACGACGTGGGGTCCCCCCTCCCAGACCTCTTTAACCCCTTGTCCCCCATGCAGGCTGGGATAGCCAGAATGCGGAGCACCGGCCGCGTGGGGCTCCGCACCCTGACTATACCAGCCCGCATGGTCCATGGATTGGGGGGTCTCGGAAGGGGAGGGGCAGCCAAGCTTTCCCCTCCCCCTCCGAGCCCTTGTCCAATCCAAGGACAAGGGGCTCTTCTCCACCTCCGATGGGCGGTGGAGGTGGAGGCCGCGATTTCCTGGGTGGGGGGTTCATGGTGGAATCTGGGAGTCCCCTTTAAAAAGGGGTCCCCCAGATGCCCACCCCCCTCCCAGGAGAAATGAGTATAGAGGTACTTGTAGTACCCCTTACCCATTTCCTTTAAGAGTTAAAAGTAAATAAACACACAAACACATAGAAAAAGTATTTTAATTGAACAAAAAACATAACCACGAAAAAAGTCCTTTAATATTCTTAATTAACCATTAATACTTACCTGTCCCTTTAAATAAATGATCCCACGCAATATCCTCGGAAATGTTCTATCAGTTACAATGTAACAAAGTTATTACAATATAACAACTTTGTTACATTGTAACTACGCCGCACCCGACGTCACTCACCGCCGCCTCCGCCGCCGCGTCTGCGCTGCAGGACCCGACAGAGCTCTGAGCTATAGCTCAGAGCTCTCGAAAGCATCTTTGTATTTGGGCTCCAAGGAGCCCCATTGGTCCTTAGCAGACCAATGGGGTTCCTTCTGATTTGAAGGAACCCCATTGGTCTGCTAAGGACCAATGGGGCTCCTTGGAGCCCAAATACAAAGATGCTTCTCAGAGCTCTGAGCTATATAGCTCAGAGCTCTGTCGGGTCCGTGCAGGACGCTAAGTCCCCGCCGGCTCCGCTGCCCTCCCCGCCTCTCCCACATGTCACCCACATGTCACCCACATGTGGGTGACATGTGGGTGACAGATGTGGGCGGGGTGGACAGCGGGAGCTGCGGGGACTTAGCGTCCTGCACGGACGCGTATGCGGCGGCTGAGCGGCGAGTGGCGTCGGGTGCGGCGTAGTTACAATGTAACAAAGTTGTTACATAATAACTTTGTTACATTGTAACTGATAGAACATTTCCGAGGATATTGCGTGGGATCATTTATTTAAAGGGACAGGTAAGTATTAATGGTTAATTAAGAATATTAAAGGACTTTTTTCGTGGTTATGTTTTTTGTTCAATTAAAATACTTTTTCTATGTGTTTGTGTGTTTATTTACTTTTAACTCTTAAAGGAAATGGGTAAGGGGTACTACAAGTACCTCTATACTCATTTCTCCTGGGAGGGGGGTGGGCATCTGGGGGACCCCTTTTTAAAGGGGACTCCCAGATTCCACCATGAACCCCCCACCCAGGAAATCGCGGCCTCCACCTCCACCGCCCATCGGAGGTGGAGAAGAGCCCCTTGTCCTTGGATTGGACAAGGGCTCGGAGGGGGAGGGGAAAGCTTGGCTGCCCCTCCCCTTCCGAGACCCCCCAATCCATGGACCATGCGGGCTGGTATAGTCAGGGTGCGGAGCCCCACGCGGCCGGTGCTCCGCATTCTGGCTATCCCAGCCTGCATGGGGGACAAGGAGTTAAAGAGGTCTGGGAGGGGGGACCCCACGTCGGTTTTTTTTTTATATTTCCCACACTCAGAACGAAGTAAGTAAAACTCTTCCCACTTGGGGGAATCTATGAAAATAATACACTATTGTTACCTGTGCAAAAAAAACTGACATTTTCCGCATTTAAAAGACATTTTCGCCCTTGAAACTTAAAAATCGATTTTCTCAAAAACTATAAGGTCTTTTTGAAAAAAAAATTTTTCCTCTTATTCCCACTGATCCCCTTAATATACCCTGGGAATTTGGTGTTCCTAAACTTTAAGCAGGCTTTGCTATTAACCGTTAAAGTCGGCGGGTTTTTAAATGTTTACATTTTTCCTTTGAAACTTTAACATCGATTTTCTCAAAAACTATAAGGTCTTTTTGAAAAAAAAAATTTTCCTCTTATTCCTCCTGATCTCCTTAATATATTCTCCAAATTTGAGGCTCTTAGCATTTAAGGGGGCTTTGCTATTAACCCTTAAAGTCGGCGGCTTTTTTATATTATACGGAGCGTTACGGTTTAACGCGAAATTACGGTAGCGTTTAATGCGAAATTACGGCATGAACGAAACGCGAAATTTCGCGTTGAAAATTACGCTTACGGTATTTTCAATTACGATTTTAATGGCAATTTCGCTACGCTAATTTCGCATTGTAATCGCAAATTTCGCATGCGTAATTATAGTAATGCGAAATTACGAAAATTTCAGCTCAACTCTAGTAACTCATTCAACCACTATACCACCAACAACACTACATGCTGAAACTTCTTGGAGCAGACTTACTTCCTCCCTCCAAAAGACACACATACATCCCCATAAAATCATTCAACAGCAACTGCATGCACAGTCTTTGTGGTACACAGTCTGTGTGGCACAATTGGTTAGCGCGTTTGGCTGTTAACTGCAAGGTTGGTGGTTCAAGCCCACCCAGGCATGGCCTTGCCTTTGGTGTTCAAAAGTTGTCCGAAGAGAACCCCAGATATCCAGGTACATTCATCTCTCTCTAGTAGGGATGGTCACCGCTTTCCGCGGAATTGTATTTTCTGCAATTTTAGGCGGAAATTGGTCATTCCATTCCGTTTGGTCGGAACGGAATTGCTTTTTCAATCTGACGGAATTCCGAAATTTCCTGTGAAATTCTGCCGGTATCCGTTGATGGTTTTAAGCTGAAAATTCACTTCAATGGCATCAAGTCCTAGAGAGAAAGAGAGAGAGAGAGAGAGAGATCATTTTTCTCTTGGGTATATCACAATCGTACATGCTAGGCTGGCTTCAGCATGTAGTGTTGTTGGTGGTATAGTGGTTAAATTAGTTACCTACTGCACAGTGAGACCTGAGTTCAATTCCCAGCCATGGTATGTAAGCTGGCTTTTGAAATACTACAATTCCCTGGAAGATGAGACCCTCCTCCCTCTGGGAGGTGCAAGGGGGGTGGGAGAGAGGTATTCCTGATGCCATATTCCCAGCCCAGCCTGGGTTCAATTCCCAACCACGGTATGTAAGCTGGCTATTGATGTAGTTCAATTCCGTGGATTAAGCAAGCAAATTTTTCTCTTGGATTGATCGTAATGGTACATGCTAGGCTGGCTTCAGCATGTAATGTTGTTGGTGGTATAGTGGTTAAATGAGTTACCTACCGCACACTGAGACCTGAGTTCAATTCCCAGCCACGGTATGTAAGCTGGCTTTTGAAATACTACAATTCCCTGGAAGATAAGACCCTCCTCCCTCCGGGAGGCGCAAGGTGGGGTTGGATAGAGGTATTCCTGATATCATAATGCAGTGTAGGCCTGCAATTGAATTCAATGAGATTTCTGACCTTAAAACACTGCTTTGTATTAAATCCAGATTTTTTTCTGGGACTTTCGATGTGTATTTTACTCAACCATGTCTTCCTCCAGGTATTAGACCCCATGAAACATCTTTTCTATAATTTTTCCAGTCAGCAGAAATTTTTTAAAATTTTGAAGTTCACCTCCCCATTGAAGTCTATTGCGGTCCGCAAAAGTTCACGCGAACCGAACCTTCCGCGAAAGTTCACAAACAGTGTTCACGAACCGAAAATCGGAGGTTCGCGACATCTCTAGTCACAACTCTGGTTTTAATGCATATCCAATAAGGGTGACATTTTAGGAACTTTAGGGCTATGCCCTTAAGGAACGTGTTGCAAATAATTCCCCCTGTACCATCCTACTCAGAAAGGGTTTTGACTACTGGCATTAGAACAAAGTAAAGAAACATTCCACAGAGCTGCACCTGTCAGAACTAAAGTTGTTTCCACCTGTGATAGATTTCAAAATGTAAATCAGAAATCAATAAAATACTGACTCAATGATTTTTAAATGAACAATGAAAAAAATAAGCCATTTTATTAATTATGCTATTTTTGATAAAGTTCCTTGAAGGATGAGTTGGTAACACTGCTTACCCTATAGGCAAGTATTAGCTAAGACTACCTCCATTGGTAAGAAAAGGGAGGAGATTATTGATTAAAGCGCTACACCCACTCCCAGAATCCTCGGCTGCTGCAACAACGCTGCCGGGCCCCTACAGAAACACATGGAGCCTGCGCTGGATTCCTCGACAGAATATCATTGCTGAAAATTTGGGGGGGACTGTGCAAGCATTGGGAGGTTTTGGGGGATGGCACAAAACAGGTAACCCTAAACGCCATAACCCACAAGACCCACTCCCGCTACCTACCCCTATCCTGCTGCCTACCCGCTGCATACCCCCTATTATGGGCACCGCCATGATAGATGCCTATGTTAATACTTTCAATAAGCGGCAATTAATGGTAATTTGGGTTCTGGAGGTGCGCATTGCCCAATAAAATTGCAGGCACCGGAGCCGCAATTTGAATAGCGTGCGGCCCAGCACCCGATATTTGATCTGGCGCTTGAATTACCGCTTCCTTATTTAGGCATTGGTGAGGGGGTTTAAAGAGACTCTGTAACAAATGTTTCAGCCTTAGTTCTTCTATCCTATAAGTTCCTATGCCTGTTCTCATCTGCTCTGGCTTACTGCAGTCTTTCCTAACTGCACTGTCTCTGTAATAAATCAATGTATCTTTCCTCTGTCCTGTTTGTCGGGCTAAAGCTTGATTGTGTGGAATGTGCAGGGCTGCTTGTGATTGGTAGAAGCGATACACACCCTCTGCAGGCCCCCTGCACACTGTGAATGACTCACACACTATGCTTAGCTGAGCCTATTAGAAGCTGGTTAGTTTGTTTGTAAACACTGCCTAAAACTGTTAATTACAAGCCAGGATTGCAGCAGAGAGTGGCAGAAACAGCACAGAGGGGCACAGGAGAAAATAATGAATAGAATGGTATGCTTTTTATTGTAAGAATATTAGAGTACAGATTCTCTTTAAGGTTAGACATCTTGGTTGAGAAGTGTTAGGGTGAGGCAGCGCTAGGGGAGGTCCTTAGGGTTAGGCATTGCCAGTGGGCGCGGTTAGTGTTAGGCATTCAGAAGGAGGATTCGTGTTAGGTTAAAGTTATGTTAGATCATAGTAAAATATTGGTAAAGATTACCCATATTTTACTGTTGGAATTACTTAGTAGCTTATCTGTAATTTTACCAATATTCTACTAATGGCTATCTCCAGTGCCCTTTATACCAGGAGCCCTTTTTATATGTAGGTGGATGGGGAGCCCTCCCTAACGTTATTCCCGGAGGAGAGAGGGAGAAGGGATGATGAGAGAAAATGGGGATATTCTTTTTAAATTCATTTTCATGAAAATAAATTTAAATTCGACTTTCCAGCGAAAATCCCATCCAAAATCATTTTGTAATAAGTGTGTGATCTTTCACATTTTTGCAAATTTTCACACTAAAAATTGCAGATGTTACACATTTTCAAAGTAAAAATAAAGATTTTCAACATTTTCGGGACTTTTCGCCATATTGTATTTGTAGTTTTGCAAAAATGAACTTGAAATGCCTTTTTTTATGCTAAAATAACTGGTGAAAATTTGTGAGCAACACTTGGAGGGAGAGAGGAGAAAAATATCAACTTTAAAGAGACACTGAAACAAAAAACAAATGATGATATAATGAATTGGTTGTGTAGTACGGATAATTACTAGAACTTTAGCAGCAAAGAAAATATTCTCAGATTTTTATTATCAGTTTGTAACGATTGGTGTCAGCAACACAGATTTTTTCTGATTATTGGTGATCTGCAGTATCAGCAAAAATACAGATGCTATACCTGATTATGTGGTGATCTGCAGAATCACCAATTATACTAGTATAGCTAGACACAGGACTACTGCAGCCAAGGATTCCCTGAGGAGCAAGGAATCAGACTGCACTGCAGCCAGTGGACCCCTGAGGGGCAAGGTCTCACTGACTGTTGCTGCAAGATGATCTCCAGAGGAGGAGGACATTCAGACTGTACTGCAGCCAAGAATTCCCTGAGGAGCAGGGAATTCAGATCGTACTGCAGCCAGTGGACACCTGAGGAGCAGGGACCACTGGCTGGGCTACAAGAGTGGTAACTAGTGGGATGAGTGATATGATTGGACTGCAGCCAAGGATTCCCTGAGGAGCAGGGAATCAGACTGTACTGCAGCCAGTGGACCCCGGAGAGGTAGGGACCACTGACTGTGCTGCAAGATGGTCTCCTGAGGAGCAGGTGACCATAAGCCTGTGCTTGCAGCTAATAGACACCTGAAGAGCAAGTGTCACAGACAGTACAGTAAGGCTGATCACCCAAGGGTTAGGTGACAGCCAGAAAGGTCAGACAAGCAAGGTCGGCAACATACGGACATATAAAGTACAGAGACGGAAGACTGATTCGGTATCCGGGTGCAGGCAATGTCGGCAACAGTTTATCAGATAGGCAGAGGTACCGAATCAGTAAGCAGGAGAGTGGTCAGGAAAACCAGAGATCATAACAGGTAACAGTAATATATCAATCCTAATCTAGGTGTGAAGTCCTTGGTTTCAACACCTGGGAACTGGTCTAACACATAAACAGTAGCAATGTAGCAATCTCCTAGGCTTAGGTGTGAAGTCCTTGGTTTCAAGACCTGGGAACTAGTCTACAGAATGGTACACAAGTCTCACAATACAATAATGTTTTAAGGCTATGAACGGAATCTGACTAAGTGTGAATTCCCAGCTCCGGCTGGTTCTAACACACTGTAAGATCTGACTAGGGTCTGAGTGCTCACACGTAAGCATTCGCAACAGCAGACAACTTGCAACTGACAAGCAAGTCCTATAAGTACCCAGAGCTCTCACCAGCGCCGCCCCAGTCACTCAGCCAATCCGGAGCATAGCTGGAGTCAGCTGACCGGTTTGATCAGCTGACTCCCCTTCTACTAGCATAAAGGTCCTGTCACCTGGCGCGCGCATGCGCATAGCTCTCAACCTATGTGCACTAGAAGGACCAGGCGAACCAGCAGCATGTAGCCGCGTGGCAGAAGCCGCCGGCTGGAACGCGGAGATGGCCGCCCTGCCACTTGTCCATGCGGCGACATCTCCGCTATTCATTACATAGTTATATTGTTTTGTTGTTTTTTTTTATAACATTGCATCATTATCAAATATTTGCAGTTTACACACTACTCAGCATTCTAAATGATTTTACAGAGCAGTTGTAAGGGATTGCTCCTCTCTGGCGCAGTATGGTCTGAGGCAGCGACAGAGGTAGAGTCAGATGATACTTAGGCAGGGGTTTATATAATAAATAATAATATATGGATGCTGACCCTGGCTGGGATTGAACCCTGGTCTATCACATCAGAGGCACTAACCACTATGCTATAGCTGACATACAGTCTGGATGTTTTGCTGGTTAGTACTGGTTAGTCAGCTGACATGTATTGCCACCCGTGTCAGCTGATATCTCTCTCAGCTGATACTTAAACAAGATTAATGCCTGCGTGTGATTGGCTTTTGTGTGCATGTGGCTGGCAACCGATTGGATGCTGTCAGTATTTAAACCTTGCTGTGACAGTTGCATATTGCCTGTGATAGCTCTAGCTTGCTGGGTGCTCTGGTTCAGTGGTGCTCAGCAGAGCTCGAATATTCGAGTAGCTCGAATATTCGAGCTCTTTTTCAGCTATTCGAGCTCGGTATTCGAGCTCCGAATAGCTGGAGCTATTCGAATGGGCTATCCGAGTACACTCGAATAGCCCATTCACTATTCGAGCTATTCGAGCAACCCGGCGCTATTCGAGCTCGGTACCGAGCTCGAATAGCGTCATAACCCAGATTGATGTCCTTAGAGCCAATCAGAGGGCTCCCAGGCCCTCTGACGGCAGCCAATCACAGAGGGGGACCCTGGCCAGCCCCTACCCTATAAATAGCGGCCGCCATGTTCCGTTTCTCCGTGCTTGCCTGAGACTTGTACAGAGAGAGAGTTGCTCCTTTGTGCTTTGGCTTAGCAAGAGCTCTATTGTGGTCATTTACCTAGCGTTTTTGCTCACATACACCTCCTATACACACCTATATTGTTGTTAGTTATTTAGACATTGTATTTTAGTTAGTAGCTTGTGTGTTACATTAGAGACAGGCAGCTGCTGCAAGCTTACAGGTTTAGGCCTCAGGGGGGCCTTGCCTCTGTGGGCAGCTGTCCTCTGTTTATTTCTCTCATCTATACCAGTATTTCTGCTGTCCTTTACTAATAGTATTGTAGTTATACTGTACTAGGAGTAGGACACTCACTGACTGTCACTGTTTATAGGCTACTAGCTAGCTCCTGCGTGTGTGCACTCACTCACTGTCTGTGTGTACACACACTCTATTTCCTTCTGATTACTGATAGATTATTGTTAGTTAGTTGTACTTACTTACTACTTACTCTTACTGTACCCGTAGGGACACTCATTGTCACTGTTCATATAGGCTACTAGCTCCTGCGTGTGCGCACTGCACTCACTGTCTGAGTGTACACACACAACACACACTCTATTTCCTTCTGATCGCTGATTGATTATCGTAATTAGTTAGTTGTACTTACTGTTACTACTTACTCTTACTGTACTAGGAGTCTAGGACACTCAGTCACTGTCCATAGGCTACTAGCTCCTGCGTGCGTGCACTCACTGTCTGAGTGTACACACACCCACACTCCATTTCCTTCTGATCGCTGATTGATTATCGTAATTAGTTAGTTGTACTTACTGTTACTACTTACTCTTACTGTACTAGGAGTCTAGGACACTCAGTCACTGTCCATAGGCTACTAGCTCCTGCGTGCGTGCACTCACTGTCTGAGTGTACACACACCACCCACACTCCATTTCCTTCTGATCGCTGATTGATTATTGTAATTAGTTAGTTCTACTTACTGTTACTACTTACTCTTACTGTACTAGGAGTCTAGGACACTCAGTCACTGTGTTCATAGGCTACTAGCTCCTGCGTGCGTGCACTCACTGTCTGAGTGTACACACACCACCCACACTCCATTTCCTTCTGATCGCTGATTGATTATTGTAATTAGTTAGTTCTACTTACTGTAACTACTTACTCTTACTGTACTAGGAGTCTAGGACACTCAGTCACTGTGTTCATAGGCTACTAGCTCCTGCGTGCGTGCACTCACTGTCTGAGTGTACACACACCACCCACACTCCATTTCCTTCTGATCGCTGATTGATTATTGTAATTAGTTAGTTCTACTTACTGTTACTACTTACTCTTACTGTACTAGGAGTCTAGGACACTCAGTCACTGTGTTCATAGGCTACTAGCTCCTGCGTGCGTGCACTCACTGTCTGAGTGTACACACACCACCCACACTCCATTTCCTTCTGATCGCTGATTGATTATTGTAATTAGTTAGTTCTACTTACTGTTACTACTTACTCTTACTGTACTAGGAGTCTAGGACACTCAGTCACTGTGTTCATAGGCTACTAGCTCCTGCGTGCGTGCACTCACTGTCTGAGTGTACACACACCACCCACACTCCATTTCCTTCTGATCGCTGATTGATTATTGTAATTAGTTAGTTCTACTTACTGTTACTACTTACTCTTACTGTACTAGGAGTCTAGGACACTCAGTCACTGTGTTCATAGGCTACTAGCTCCTGCGTGCGTGCACTCACTGTCTGAGTGTACACACACCACCCACACTCCATTTTACTTCTGATCGCTGATTGATTATTGTAATTAGTTAGTTCTACTTACTGTTACTACTTACTCTTACTGTACTAGGAGTCTAGGACACTCAGTCACTGTGTTCATAGGCTACTAGCTCCTGCGTGCGTGCACTCACTGTCTGAGTGTACACACACCACCCACACTCCATTTCCTTCTGATCGCTGATTGATTATTGTAATTAGTTAGTTCTACTTACTGTTACTACTTACTCTTACTGTACTAGGAGTCTAGGACACTCAGTCACTGTGTTCATAGGCTACTAGCTCCTGCGTGCGTGCACTCACTGTCTGAGTGTACACACACCACCCACACTCCATTTCCTTCTGATCGCTGATTGATTATTGTAATTAGTTAGTTCTACTTACTGTTACTACTTACTCTTACTGTACTAGGAGTCTAGGACACTCAGTCACTGTGTTCATAGGCTACTAGCTCCTGCGTGCGTGCACTCACTGTCTGAGTGTACACACACCACCCACACTCCATTTCCTTCTGATCACTGATTGATTATTGTAATTAGTTAGTTCTACTTACTGTTACTACTTACTCTTACTGTACTAGGAGTCTAGGACACTCAGTCACTGTGTTCATAGGCTACTAGCTCCTGCGTGCGTGCACTCACTGTCTGAGTGTACACACACCACCCACACTCCATTTCCTTCTGATCGCTGATTGATTATTGTAATTAGTTAGTTCTACTTACTGTTACTACTTACTCTTACTGTACTAGGAGTCTAGGACACTCAGTCACTGTGTTCATAGGCTACTAGCTCCTGCGTGCGTGCACTCACTGTCTGAGTGTACACACACTAAATTTACTTGTGATTACTACTGATTATTGTAACTGCTAGTCGTACTTCCTGACTGTTACTACTTACTTACTGTACTAGGGGACACTCACTCAGTCACCTCACCAACCAACCCACTCCATTAAAGTACCCCACTTTTCACCCGCCCTTTTAAAAAACTTTTGTCTATACGCCCAAAACATTGAAGATGTCTGGAAGTGGCAGCTAGCGCGGTTTGGGCAAGGGGAAGGGCAGCAAGGGAATCAGGAGGAGAGGGAGCAGCATTGTGGCAAGCCGCGGCCGCGGGCGCGCCACCATGCACAGTTCCGCAGCAGCAGCAGCAGCGTCAGTGGCTAACATTCCTCCCATAGCCACTGGCCGTGGACGCCTTGGGCGCCGCCCAGCAGGAGCATCTGCAACTCACGCTGCAGAGACACAGCAGCAGCAGCGTGTAGCACCTGCTCCCATTTTCCTCCAGCCGGGTCGGAAACGTCCCATTGAGGAAAAGGATGCAGACACTGTGGTGCAACTCATGACGGAGGATGAGCAGCCCGCCATCAGCTCTGCATCCGAGGCCTCCACCCTCACCACCACCACCACCACCACCCCTGTTCGCAGCAGCCGCCCAGCAGGGTCTGGGGAGGAGGCCAGTTCACCGTCACTCGCCGACCTGTCATTCAGCAGTCTTTTGACCCCAGGCATCATGAGTAAATTGTCTGCTGTTGTTGGCGATCTTGAGGAGGAGATGCTGATGGGCACTTTGGGGGATGAGGGATTGGACAGCAAGACTGTGGCGACAGTCAAGCAGCCCATCCATGCATCAGGAGAGGAGTTTGGGGGGTCCTCATCCCAGCAGGACATGTTTCAGGAGAGGGAGGATGATGATGACCCGGTGACAGACAGAGACTGGGTGCCACCACCTCCAGGGGATGTCGTCCTCAGCAGCTCTGAGGAGGAGGAGGAGGATGCGCTTGTGGGCCTTGCAAGGAGGCGCATCATTGCAAGCATTGGCAGCGTCCCACAGCCTGCTGGTGTCTCAGGCTCAGCAGCAGCAGCAGCAGCATCAGCCAGTACCACCACCAGCCGCACCCAAGCCCCCCCCCCAACCACCACAGGGAGACAGGCAGCAGCGCTTCCATGCCGTAGGGGGAAGTTTCTGTCACCAATCTGGCGGTTTTTCACCATGCCCACTGTGTACAGCAAGTACGCCACTTGCAACCACTGTCAGCGGAAGTTGAGCAGAGGTGCAGACCCCTTAAAGTTCAGCACCAGCTCGCTCATCAACCACCTTGCGGCTAAACATTTCCACCAGCATGAGGAGTTCCAGAGGCTGAAGGCATCTGCTGCTGGCAGTGGCACCACACCCATCACTGCACAGCCTTCAGCAGCAGCAGCAGCAACAGCAGCCACCCGCCCTCCTGCTCCTCCAGCAGCACCAGCAGGAGTGCGGAAACGCACTGCTCCTCCCCCCTCTGCAACTCCTGCCGCCGACACTGAGGCCTGTTCTGGCAGCCAGTCCTCAGTGGCCTCCTCTGCTGTGTCTGCTGATTCCCGTGTCAGCAAAAGGCCACGCCAGAGCCTTTTGAGCGAGCCCTTCCAGGGGGTGGTTAGGGCTCTGCCTCCCAGCAGCTGTCGCGTGCGGCAGCTGAACGGCTTGCTGGCACGGGCCATGTGCTCCCAACTCCTGCCGTACACGCTCGTGCAGGAGGGGAGCGACATTCGTGCGCTGCTTGCTTGCGCAGCCCCAGACTGGCAGCTCCCCAGCAGACACTTCTTTGCCCGCAAGGCCATTCCTGCACTGCACCGCTTTGTGATGGCCAATGTGGAGCGAGGGCTGGAGCACGCGGTTGGTGAAAGGGTCCACGTCACCATGGACTCCTGGAGCAGCCGCTTCGGGACAGGCCGCTACCTGTCCTTCACTATCCACTGGGTCAGCTTGGTGGAAGGGGGTGAGGATGGGAGAGCAGCAGCGGGCACAGCAGCAGCAGCAACACAGTGGGTGGTGCCACCCCGCAGGGTCAGGGGAACTGCAGCAGGTTCCTCCGATCCTCTGCCATCCTCCGGCACACCTGGCCAAACCCCCCGCCTCAGCAGCAGCGTGAAGGCCCGCCACTGCCAAGCGCTGCTGCACTTGGTCAGCCTTGGGAAGACCAAGCTGACGGCAACCCATGTGTTGGCCAAACTCCAGGAGCAGGAGAGGATTTGGCTGACCCCCAGAGGCCTCAGAGTCGGAGAGGTGGTGGCCGACAATGGGGCCAATCTGGTTGCCGCAATAGACAGGGGAAACCTGACCCACATCCCCTGTCTTGCCCACGTGCTGAACCTGGTGGTGCAGAAGTTCCTGCGCACCTACCAGGGGATGGGCGAACTGCTGGAAACGGCAAGGAATGTTGTGCGTCACTTCCGGCGCTCGGCTGCAGCCTGTGCGAGCCTGGAAGACGTGCAAAAGGAGCTGGATCTGCCACGCCATCGGCTGATCCTTGACGTTCCGACTCGCTGGAACTCCACCCTGGCGATGTTGGAGCGTCTGGTTGAACAGAGGCACGCTGTCAAACAGTACCTTGCCCTGGCCACTGTTTCCGCAGCTCAGAGAAGGGACAAGACCAGCAACATCCCGTCCATCGTCCCCGATGATGACTGGAGGCACATGCAGCAGGTGTGCTTAGTGCTGGCTCCCTTCCTGCAGGCCACAAACATGGTGAGCAGGGACCATGCTATGGTCTGCGAGTGGGTGCCCCTGGTTTCTCCGCTGAACAGGGCCCTCGATGCTTTGCTGGAACAGGGAGCGGCAGCCTTGGACCAGCAGGAGCGGCAACCAGCTGCGCAGTCCACCTCTGAGGGGGAGGAGGAGGAGGACTTGGTGGAGGTCCCTGACCTGGCTGCTGATGAGGGGGATCAGCACAGCGCAGCTGAGTTGGTGCGGGGGTGGAGAGAGGATGAGGCGGCAGAGGAGGAGGATGAGGACAGCACTGACGTCGATGTGCCAGCAGACGTGGCCCGCCTCTTCCCAATGGCAGCGCACATGCTGACGTGCCTTCGCAGGGACCCCAGGGTGATCCAGATGAAGCAGAGGGAGGACATCTGGATCAGCATGATGTTGGACCCACGCCTCAAGGGGAAGTTGAGCCAGTTCCTGCCGCCTGCAGGAGGAGACCCAGCGCAACAAATAAGGAGCTTGCAGCAGGCCCTTGTTGAGCGCTTGGAGGAAGCCTTCCCCCAGCCTTCCACCCCCACTGTCCAGCAGCCAGCACAGAGGCAGCAGCAGGTGCCTGCATCCAGCAGCAGCAAGCGCCCCACAGACCTGCTGTCTCTCAGCCACGAGCTCTACAGGACTGTAGAGGCTCCGGCAGCAGTGACTAGAGAGGAGATGCATGCAGCAGCATCCTCCTCCGGTCACAGCCAGCGCCTGACCCGCATGGTGGCTGACTACATGGGGTCGTACAGCGGGCTTGACAGCGATGCCCCTGTTGATCCCATGGAGTATTGGGTCAAGCGCATGGAGATCTGGAGCGAGCTGGCGCAGTACGCCCTGGAAGTGCTGTCCTGCCCCCCTTCCAGCGTGCTGTCCGAGCGCTGCTTCAGTGCAGCTGGTGGCGTGGTCACCGAGAAACGCTCACGTCTGTCTCACAAGTCTGTGGACAGACTGACGTTTCTCAAGATGAACCAGGCGTGGGTGGAAGGCGAGTTCCTGGCCCCTGTTGTCGGCGAGAGGGGGACATGAACTGGCTGCCGGAACCATCGTTAATGTGCCTTACCACCCTTTACCACCTCCTGGCTCCTGCTCACTAAGCCAGCCTGGTTCACTTTGACTATTACGTCGCCTGCAGCCACACATTTTACACCTACAGTGGGCTGCTGTGTACTGCCCTTCTGCTGTCTGTCTGTGTTTCCCACTGCCAGGGTACACAGAATTACCTTCTTCTGCTGCCACTCTGCCACCAGCTATTACGTCAAACAATAGCTATATTGGTTGCAAAACCAAAACCAAACAAACCATTAAAAAAAAAAAAGGTTTAATTTTTCTGAGGTGCCCGGGTTGAAAACTGTGTTGTTCCAGTTGTGTATTGGACACAATGTGGGCTGCACGACCGCTGTCTGGGACCTCCTGTTGTGTTTATTTACAGCCCTGGTATCACCGCTAGGTACCAGGGCTATTATGTCACGCTGCCTACCTGCTGCCACACTCACACTGCTCCTCCATACCTCCTCCTGCTGCTGCTGCTGCTGTCTGTCTGTGTTTCCCACTGCCAGGGTACACAGATGATTTACCTTCTGCTGCCACTCTGCCACCAGCTATTACGTCAAACAATAGCTGCTCGCCTACTCCTCCATTCCTCCTCCTCCTGCTGCTGCTGTCTGTCTGTGTTTCCCACTGCCAGGGTACACAGATGATTTACCTTCTGCTGCCACTCTGCCACCAGCTATTACGTCAAACAATAGCTGCTCGCCTACTCCTCCATTCCTCCTGCTGCTGCTGCTGTCTGTCTGTGTTTCCCACTGCCAGGGTACACTACACAGATGATTTACCTTCTGCTGCCACTCTGCCACCAGCTATTACGTCAAACAATAGCTGCTCGCCTACTCCTCCATTCCTCCTGCTGCTGTTGCTGTCTGTCTGTGTTTCCCACTGCCAGGGTACACAGAATTACCTTCTGCTGCCACTCTGCCACCAGCTATTACGTCAAACAATAGCTATATTGGTTGCAAAACCAAAACCAAACAAACCATTAAAAAAAAAAAAAAGGTTTAATTTTTCTGAGGTGCCCGGGTTGAAAACTGTGTTGTCCCAGTTGTGTATTGGACACAATGTGGGCTGCACGACCGCTGTCTGGGACCTCCTGTTGTGTTTATTTACAGCCCTGGTATCACCGCTAGGTACCAGGGCTATTATGTCACGCTGCCTACCTGCTGCCACACTCACACTGCTCCTCCATACCTCCTCCTGCTGCTGCTGCTGCTGTCTGTCTGTGTTTCCCACTGCCAGGGTACACAGATGATTTACCTTCTGCTGCCACTCTGCCACCAGCTATTACGTCAAACAATAGCTGCTCACATTACTCCTCCATTCCTCCTGCTGCTGTTGCTGTCTGTCTGTGTTTCCCACTGCCAGGGTACACAGAATTACCTTCTGCTGCCACTCTGCCACCAGCTATTACGTCAAACAATAGCTATATTGGTTGCAAAACCAAAACCAAACAAACCATTAAAAAAAAAAAAAAAAGGTTTAATTTTTCTGAGGTGCCCGGGTTGAAAACTGTGTTGTCCCAGTTGTGTATTGGACACAATGTGGGCTGCACGACCGCTGTCTGGGACCTCCTGTTGTGTTTATTTACAGCCCTGGTATCACCGCTAGGTACCAGGGCTATTATGTCACGCTGCCTACCTGCTGCCACACTCACACTGCTCCTCCATACCTCCTCCTGCTGCTGCTGCTGCTGCTGTCTGTCTGTGTTTCCCACTGCCAGGGTACACTACACAGATGATTTACCTTCTGCTGCCACTCTGCCACCAGCTATTACGTCAAACAATAGCTGCTCACATTACTCCTCCATTCCTCCTGCTGCTGTTGCTGTCTGTCTGTGTTTCCCACTGCCAGGGTACACAGACAGAATTACCTTCTGCTGCCACTCTGCCACCAGCTATTACGTCAAACAATAGCTATATTGGTTGCAAAACCAAAACCAAACAAACCATTAAAAAAAAAAAAAAAAAGGTTTAATTTTTCTGAGGTGCCCGGGTTGAAAACTGTGTTGTCCCAGTTGTGTATTGGACACAATGTGGGCTGCACGACCGCTGTCTGGGACCTCCTGTTGTGTTTATTTACAGCCCTGGTATCACCGCTAGGTACCAGGGCTATTATGTCACGGCGAGCTGCCTGCCTCATTGACTGCCTGCTGCCACACACTCATCCTCCTCCTCCTGCTGCTGAATTTACCTCTTGCTGTCTTTGTGTTTCCACTGCCAGGGAGCACATACAATGGCGCTTCCAACATGCGTGCGCCCACCAGCTATTTGTTACGCTCAAAAATAGCTGCATTTCTTTAAAAAAAAAATTGAAAAGAGAAATACGTGAAGAAGAAGAAGACGATATTGAAAAAGAAGGAGAAGGAGAAGATGAAGATGAAGAAGAAGATGAAGAAGAAGATGAAGAAGATGATGAAGAAGAAGATGAAAAAGAAGACGAAGATGAAGAAGATGAAGAAGAAGAAGATGAAGAAGAAGAAGATGAAGATGAAGAAGAAGAAGAAGATGAAGAAGAAGAAGAAGAAGAAGATGAAGAAGAAGAAGAAGAAGAAGATGAAGAAGATGAAGAAGAAGATGAAGAAGAAGAAGAAGATGAAGAAGAAGAAGATGAAGAAGATGAAGATGAAGAAGAAGAAGAAGATGAAGATGAAGAAGAAGAAGAAGATGAAGAAGATGAAGAAGATGAAGAAGAAGAAGATGATGAAGAAGAAGAAGAAGATGATGAAGAAGAAGAAGAAGAAGAAGAAGAAGACAATATAGAAGAAGAAGAAGAAGATATAGAAGAAGAAGATCTAGAAGAAGAAGAAGAAAGATAAAGAAGAAGAAGAACAAGTATATACAGTAACACTACTGAACAAAATTAAGGACACAACTTCTCTTTCCACCTTTTTTTTTTAAAGGAACATCCCCACATAATCACTTGCTGTTGTTACTTGGAAAAAAAGATGTTTCTTGCATCATTCACCCTCAAAACAAGTGTTGGAAGCTATTTAAGGCCAATTCGAATAGTCAGCTCGAATAGTGAGCTCGAATACCGACTCGAATAGTGAGCTCGAAGTCCGAGGTCGAATCGAATAGTAAAAATTATTCGACTCGAATATTCGACTGACCTCGAATAATTTACTATTCGAATTCGACCAAACTCAAATTTTAAAAAGGGGTATTTGAGCATCACTACTCTGGTTACCTGTTATTATATTGGATTATCTGGATTTTGACCTCTGCTCGATTACTGGATTCCCCTTGTCTGCTGCCTGAACCAACCAATTGCCTGCATTATCATTATGACGGTTTTCTGCCTGGTTTGATCTTGGATATGTTCTTTGACCTCTCTCTTACCTCTCTCCTGTACTGTGATATTTCTCTTTACCTGTGTATGACCCTGGACTGTTGCTGGACTTTGTTACTCTGTATTCTTGTTTAGGCCTGAAAGTGTATTTGCTCACCCTGCATTCAGCTCCAATACCTTGCACACTATAGGCCTGGGTGTAACCGAAGTCGGATAGGTGTTGTCTTCTCACCTCTCGTTCAAGCAGGGACGCACCACATACGGTGAAGCATGTGGAGGTAGATTGGGGCATTGGAGCTGATTCTGAGTAAACATTCCTACAGGCCTGACAGCAGTCTTGTGAACTTTTGACCTGTCCTCTGAAAAGAAAAAAGAAAATACTGTGACTGACAGTTGAGATAACACGCTTCAGAAGACAGAGCTCTCTGCAACTTTGAAAGTGTGGAGCTCAATGGCTTTTGTGCATAGATAACAACTGGAGTTTCTTAACTCTTCCTGTACTGGAAACAATATTAGACTTATGTCTCTGCTCCTAATGTTTTATTTCTTAGCTGTACTACGCATACAAATCATATCATATTTTTGTTTTCGCTTCAGTGTCTCTTTAGTATGTGAATGTGCTCCTAGAGTTTGTCTTTAAACTAGTCATGCAGCTCGTGTATCGGTCGGTCCCCGAAGACTCGAGCCTGCGAACAATCACAAGTACACAGCCTCTCTGCAGCAATTCAGCGGGGAGATCTTTGGAGAGACCCTGTGAGCGAGTTATTTCCATATTTCTACTGTATATCTCCGGGCGCTCTTAGATTTACTAACGCAATATGTTCCATTGTGCCACGTCTCCCAAATCGAATCAATAAATCTTGTTTGTCATTTTCAATTTTAACAATGCAGCGGCTCCGATATTTATAATAGCCACTTAACAGGCACTTTATAAGCAGAATGAATGAGCGGCCCCGGGCAAGACAGTATACAGGCCATTAGCATAAGATGTATACATATCAGCTCACTTCCTCTTTAATCTTCTCTGACATTTTCGTCGTGTTTGGTCACAAAGTTGATTAACATGAAATAAATGCAAACGGCAAGTATCCTCTCCTAAGACAACAAAGAGAATTTCACAGAACAAATTAACAGCGATCTCCTAGGAACAATTTGTGTGCAATCAGGGCCTGCGTTTGGTCTGCCGGGGGAGATGAGATGAACACGACAACAGTGAGACAGACTTATCAAAGCATTAGTGACAGTTTTTTCTCTTCCCGAACAGTTCTAACCAGCAGGGGGACTGGTCTGCAGGATAATAAGAAACTTCTTAAATCCTACTTAATAGAGGCAGTTTAGTGTGCATTTCTAGAGCTGCACTACAGTTAAAGTGGATCCAAGATACACTTTTACTCATTGCATAATTGTGTTCCTTTCATATAGTTTATAGGGCATTCCTCAAGCCAAATACCTTTGTATTTGTTTTAATACTCTAATTCACTATAATCTAAACAAGCCTCGCCCACAGCTTCTCCAGAGTGCCTTGGCATTGTAGCAAGGGCTTATGGGAGCTCAGTCTGGGCAGGGAAAGGAGGAGGTTACTAGCCAGAGATTTCAGGGGCAGGGGGGAGGAGGGAGGAGGAGATGGGAGTGACATTTTCACAGGCGGAGAGCTGGAGATGCTATCAGCTTTCCTGTGTGTAATTTGACAAATAGAACATGGCTGACCTCATTGTATCACAGGAATAAATAATCATAAACTGTTGAAGCTGATTGCAGCTAGATTTGCTGTGTAAACTATCTAAAGTTTAGATAAGATATATATAGACAAGTTACTTGTTAGAGTTAGTTTTTCATCTCGGATCTGCTTTAAGAAAAGTGCAAATCCACCCCGAAACTGCCGCAAATTAAGAAGTGCTTATAGCAGTTTTACAGATAATGCAGCAGTGCAGGCTAGGCACCCCCCCCCCCTTTCGCTGAATTCCTTACTCAGAGCCAGATGGTATCAATACAGCCTATGTATTGGTTACCTCAGCCACAGCACTTTCCCTCACACACTGCACTGTCTGAGAGACATTCCTAACTCCTTCTATTCCTAACAGTTTAAGAAGGAATCTGCACTATTTAGTGATTTCTTAGGATGTCTGAGACAGTTCTGCATGGATTTCTAAAAACCTACCAATATTTTGTCTCAGACACTCTTGATAAATGTCCCCCAGTGAGATCTGTATTTGCTGTATTGATACAAAAGGAATGCTTTGTCTATACAGGATGCTAAATAGAGGGGATGTGCCACGTAACTTTCTGAAATAAGTAATAATGACAGTTTTTTAGCACAAAGAGGTACAGACTAACTAGCAAGCTCATGGTGAACCAGAACTCATTGGAGGGGGCTACAATGGTCCCTAATTACAAACTGACACATCATTGCATTCCAGCGGTTCTGGAGGTGTGTTTAGCTTCTAAGGGTAACAATGGTTAATTTGCATATATTCAGCAGTGATGCATTGTGGGAGACATCTCAAGCTCACTCCAACCTGAATTATCGCAAATTCTTTCTGTTTTAAGAAAGCAAACTTTTGTTTTTTAGCACAAAGGTATTCTGGAGATGAAACATTTGTGCCCTGTAGGCCCCCATATTAATATTGGTTATTAATAGAAATTTGGGGCCTTAGGCACCCGATAAAATGTGTATTTGTAGCTGCAGTTAGTATAGTGGTCGGCCCCAATGCCCGCCATTTTACCACGGGCCTCTAAAGCCCAAATTCCCATTTAATATCGGTATTTACTTGGAAGCCTATGGGGCGGCTATGCTCCTGATATTTATTGTATACTGCAATGGAGGCACCACGGATAGTGGTGGGGGAATAGTTAGGATAAGCCCCGGGTGGGGGTAGGGCTAGGAATCAGTGTGTGTGGGGTATGTGTGTGTGTGTGGGGGGGGGGGGGGGTTCGGTTAGGGTAATGGTGCCCATACAATACAATTTTTTTCATTTTTTTTTCTTACATAATTCCATTAGATCGAATATAACAATTTTTCCAACATGTCAAATCAGATTTTTATTGAAAAAAAAAACCGGTATAATCGATTCTTTTTTCTTGATCGAAAAAAATATTATTTTAAATGGTCATTCGATTGGATTGTTTTGGTCAAATAAACAGGAAAATTGAACATTTGTATTGTACCAGGTACCATTAGGCATCGGTTGGGAGATTTGTTTGTGTCAGGCATTGGCGTGGGGGGTGAACTGCCATGGAGTCTGGACATAGACTTTAATGAAAAACCTGCATGCAGGGAGTTAGAATAATGCGATCAGTTACAACGCAGTAGTGTGAACAGTAGAGCTGTATGAACAGCGAGTGGACATGCAGAACTATTCTGCAACACAACTGAGCACTGTAAACGAGGCCTTAGTCATTGGTGTTGGGGGAGGTTAGTGTATTAGTGTGTTAGTGTGGGGGACAGTTAGGATTAGGCATCGATTGTGGGATCTGTTAGTGTAAGGCATTGGTGTGATGTGTGGTTTGGGATAGAGATCAGTGTGTGGATGTGGGGGGGGGTTCTGGTTAGGCATCGGTAAAGGGGGGGCTTGTGTGACAATAGGGTTAGGTTTAGCTACAGTAAAATATTGGTAAAATTTACTGATATTTTACTATCAGAATTACTACTGCACAATAGTGTAACATTGGTAATTTTCCCCATATCCTTCTAGCTCACGGGTCAGGAACCTTTTTGGCCAAAAACACCATACACGCCACATAATTTAATATGTAATTCTGTGTGAGGCTGTGAGCCATACAATATGTTTCAAACTGGCAAAGTGTGGATGTGCAGCAGAGGGCTTGTGTCCCTGTTGCCCTGGTTACGTGTATACAGTTGATCCTCCGGGCAGCGGAAGTGTCAGAAACTTCTTCAGCTTCTCTTGGGTTTCAGCAACATCAGCAATTTCAATCTGCACACATTCTTGTAAAACAAACGTGCATCCACACAAACCAGACTCAAAGTTTTAGAGTGTGTACAAAGATCCTAGCCCTTGTACCAAAAGTGATCCACATTCCTTGAAGGATCGGCACCATACAGGAAAATGTATTATCAGCTCTTTAACTTTATTGCATTAAAACTGACAGGCAGCGACAGCCCGCTGTTTCGGGCGGCGGAGAGAGTACCACAACATGATGCTGTGTAAAAGGGGCCTTGGACTGTAGCTATTCAGCTTATATTCCAAACGCTGACGGGAGTCACTAATAGGCTAATCCACGTCTAACTTCCAGGTCCAACTGTACCAGAGTTATCCAGAGGTTAGTGGCTGGCAGCCCCAGACCACCCCTGAGGCGGGGTGAGGCAGGTTCCTCAGGTAGTGGAAGTGGGGGGCGGGGGCGCCTGGCCGGAGCTGGAGGGGGTAGCAGCCAGGAAAGGGGACATCAGGCACAGTGCTGGGAAGGGGGGTGGGGTCAGACCCCACCTCCCT